>NW_006767448.1:27367-141089 GCF_000264995.1 Punctularia strigosozonata HHB-11173 SS5 | reverse complement strand
CGGCGGAGTAACATCATGATGGTTGCACTCCATCAACTACATACCTCGGGGACGCTGCCGTTGCCCTGATCCTTGAAAGGGCAAGACGGATCGGATTGGCAGAAATCGTCCGCGCGAAGAACAAGACGGTTGACCGCCGTGATCTGATCAGCGACGGCGATTTGATCGACCTGAATGATTGGTTGTATCAGCACAAGGCATGTAGATGGAGCTCGAACATACCGTTGCGTGCGAGAGAACGGCGTCGAGGACAAAGTTGCCAACGCTTTCTGGGAAACGAGAGGCGTATTCGGCAGCTTGGAAGGTCCCGCTGTCAAGATATATCAGAGCAGTGCCACATCGAAAGTTGAGGCCACTAACTATGATACGCCCAAGAAGTTCATCTTGGTATAGTTGAGGGCGTTCATCAAGGTGTTCCAGTCCTGCGCGACTTCTTGGGTGCCAACGTGCTGGACGATGCCCGGCGGAGAGCTGCCGGTAACACAAGATTGCGCAAATGCAGCGACAGATGCCTGATAAGCCGCGAAGGAAGCTGCGTCTGTTGGGCTGCACGGCAGGCATCAGGACAAGATATTTCGAAAGGCGTCATCCACACTCACAGCGCAATAGGTATCTGTGAGGCGGCGACCAAAGAGCAGTTCAAAGGATTCGACTGCCCAACACCGCGGACATCAACAGCTATAAATCGTGTCAGTAAACTACCAGAAGGCGCAGAGCGCAACAACTCACCCAGGAAGTCCTGGTCAAGCACGCCATCGAACATGGCACTCGACGAGGAGTTGAGAGCGATTCCCCATGCGAACGAAGCAGCCTCCAAACCGGGGCCACCTGGGTTGCTGTCCCGAACAATTGTAGGAGGCACTGTGGACGAAGAAAGTGGACGAGCTCACAAGTTGAGCAACTGGGAGGCGTTACCCGGCCGGTGCATGGCAAAGCCCAGGGTAATGTTATTCGAGTCGCTGATCGGAGCCGAATAGTCGAGCGGAACGGTCAAGTGTCCGCATGCCAGCGTCGAAGGGAGCGTCGGGAGTCCAGTGGCATTCCAAGTGGTGACGTTAAACTGCTGCTGGACGGGTGCGGGCACGTTGACCGTGCAGTCGACCCACTCGAGCTGGGCGCCGAAGTTGTTCGTGAAGGGGGCTGCAGGCGGCACAGGGAAGTGCGCTGCAGGCGGCACAGGGAGAGCGTTAATCGAAGTAAGGAGCGTGAGGAAGGTTCCGAGTAAAAGCATAGTAGGCGGTCGACACTGATCGAAGGAGTGAGATACGAAGCACGGATCAACCGATGAAAAGGCACCAACCGACCAAAGCTCCTTATATCTCTCAACGCCTCATATGCGCAGGAGCACCTGGTATGCGCAGACAGAATTTTAGTGGATCACCGCAGCATAGTAGCTGCGGTAGCGAGTCGTGTTGACCAGATACTCATGGGCAGCACGCTGCGCATCTACTACGATTGTGCTTCGGGCGGTACGGAGGGCGAGAGACACAGGTAGTAGCTGCAATGCCGGACGGGACATCAGAGCACGCACTGCTCTCCGCAGTGTCGAGCGTGATCCATAGTGCGAAAGAAGCGTGTTCGATGGTGTTCATTGCGATACCACAGCTAGTTGCTATGGGCAGTGACAGTTGTGATCGCAACGAGATCAAGCTGCGGGAGTAAACACACTTGCCGAAGTAAGCATCCTTCATGAGCCAGAGCATCTTTCTAGCGCTTCCCGATAATTCGCTGCGCATCCGGACTGTCCGAATCCGAGGAAGGACGTAGTGCTTGGTCTCGCCGCACTCAACAGGCACCGTATGCACAGTTTTGCCCGTCCATGATACAATCGCGTAATCTGAGCTACGAGTTATTCGTTGAGCGTTATTCGTTGAGTTGCATTCCCGATAGCAGCACACAGGGAGGACGCTTATTGGCGATACTTCGTAGAAGCAGGAAGAGGATGCCGTTGACAAGTCGCGCGAAGAACACCAGGAAGACTCAATAAATCACGTGCGTCATTGAAGTGTGATTAATCTCCCCCTTCGAAACCGATTCGCGCCTTCTCGACGTTCTCTGGCGGTCAGCTTACGGTGGATGGGCGCTATTAATCGACGGATTTGCCTATTTGCGGGATGGTGTATGCAGACTGCCTTCATGGGACAGCGAAAATGCTTCTCATCCCGCTCTAATGCATGTATCGTTAGAATATCATTTCCTCTACTACTTCTTCATGATACGATGCACTCACTTCATCCCACCAGTTTGGAAGCCGTACTCCTTGGCAACTACATTAGGATTCTGTCTTTCCCATCCGCAGGGTATTATTGGGCGACGCGGTTGAGACGGGCTTCGATGGGCGTGTTTCGCCTGCCTCATAATGCATGATGCATCGGGTTTCACCTCTCAACCTAGCTTGCGCTCAGACCTCGACGATTGACGAACATGAACAGAACAACTATGCAATACCTTCTCTTGTCGTGTGTTGCGGTGACTGCAGCTCCAGTCTGGCTGGGGCAGCTGGGCAAGGCCAGGGATGAGGTATGTACGAATACGCTCAGTCATAATATCCCCACCTTACGCAGTAGCACGTAGGCCCTGGACCTCTCGACCTTAGACCATGTCCAATTTTCTCCTGGCTCCCTTCAATTGCGTCGACCATGGACTCACGGCCATGCGGACTTGAGTGACCAACAGTCTCGCCCGCACGAAGGGAGTGCCTCGCAAGAACCCTTCCTCGCTAGTTCCCTCATCGAATCAGGCGGAGCTCCTGAGAGCATCTCGTTGGTTGATGGCGATTCAATTGAGCTTGAGGTGGCTCCAGACGCACTCGTCGGTGACCCAACGGTCTCAGCGGATGAGTCTGCCTTACCCATTCCGCCCTTTAGCCACCTTTTGGCGAGCGACTCATCGCCTCCACACGCATCGGCTGCGTTCGCTGTCCCGCAATCCAGCCATACTATTGCCACCACCCATCTGCTCAGTAATCCGAGGGATGAAGCACCCCCATGCCCTCGCCGTCCTCCCTTCCCAGTTCAAGGAACTTGGCCCAAGGAAGGATACACACCGGTCATCGTGGACTCTACCCCTAGCATACTATTTGTCCCGCAGTCACGGACTTTATCGGACTCGACCACGACCTCGTCGACCTCCACATCCCTCTCTGAAGAAACCTCGCGATCCATTCAAGATCCCCTGCCTCCCTATGGATTACAGCCTAGAGGGGCTCGTAATACAAACCTGTTACGAGGTTTGCCTGTGATGGGTGACATTGGTATACCCTCATCTCACCCACGAACCTGCTCTATGTCTGGATGATGTCTTCCAGCATTCGACATAGCAAAGAACTATATGTAAACAACATCATAGCACGACTCCGTACGCGTAGACCAATCAGTTTTTCCCTATCCTATCTCCTCTTTGAATCTCATAGATCGCACTCCTGATTATCGGCATACTTACTTCACACCAATCCGAAGCACGAGTATTAGCCATACCGGGTTATGTGGCGGGATTGCTATTTTAGGCATAATCGGTATTGGCCGAGTCCAGTCGGTCCGGCTTCCCTTTGTCCGGGGCGGTTGTTGGATTCGGAGTCCTGCCTTTTTTGCCTCCGGTGTCGATGTCGCAACGTTGGTTTTGGGAATTCTACCCGGGAGCTCTTCGCTTTCTGTGTTCATACCGAGATGACCTTGCGGGAGCAACTCGCAACCTCCTCCGGTACTTCACCGACGCGAGTAATGTGCCGTGATGTAGCCACACCTCCCCCGTCTTGTTGTCAAGCCCCGAAATCAAGCTACTATCAAGCCGTCCAGCAAATATCTAAGATCGTGATCTAAGCGAATGCTGGATTCATATGCTATGTGCGTGCTTCTTGTGTCCCCGGCGCTGAAAGCTGGCCAAGGTCACATCTACACGTCGCGAGCGCCGCCTGCGTTCGAAACCCAGCTTGAGCATTGGCGCTCGCACCTCTGGAACATGTAGTACGGCTCCAGTGGCTCAAACAGCGTCTACTCGTTTTCGCCCACCACCGGAACGACCACGAGCTTCAATGACAACCTCGATGCTTTCTTCACCGTACGTGACATGCTCTATGGGCCTCAACGTTCGTACTAGTGCGGCCTCAGTATCTCACCAACCTACCTGACGACTGTAAGTGCTACGACCTCTGAATAGGTTTCTTCTGCCCTTGCTCACCTCGTGTTATAGAGTACAGCTCCAGCTGGCACCGAAGTTGCCACTGATAAATCTCTTCGTATACCGTCACTGGCGCATTCGGCGCTTGTACGGAATGAAATGCTGGTCCAGCGCATTCGCATTTCTCTTCCTTTAGCATATCACCTCGTGTGCCTCCGGCAATACTACTGTGCATACGAACACTTGGTACCCGTTCTCCTTCGGCCGGTGTTCTCAGGTCTGCGAAAGCGTCGCCGATGGCCAGCTCGCATTTCTCCGTTATGACGTCTTTCCGAGATCGTGTTCGTCGGAGATATGCACTAGAGCGAAAGAAACCTGCTGCTCGTGCGGACGGCCCCCTAACTCACTTATCCGCGCAAAAGCAGTTGCAAGGCAAGGCAACAAGGACCAGTATCGAGGCAACTCTGCCCTTCTTAGCATCTTCCATCTTCTCACAGACGTATGCGACTACCGTGATATACCTAGAATCAGCTTGGTCTGCGTACAAGCGTGTTATACTTGTCTTCGTTCCTTAAAACCACCGGATGATCCAGAGGATTTTCCGACCTGATCATGCCGGCAAGATGGGTGGGGTAGACACTCAGCATAATCCACAAAGGTTTCGCAGACAAAATATAAGCCCGGACCAGCGGCGTCTTGCCACCTAACCAGGATCCTCGACATATTTATATTCATGAGTATGCTCATTGAGTTGAAACCTGGCGAAGCTCAAAGCCTCTGGATTGTACCCCTTTCGCGAAGTTCACACGCCCCCTGAATCGACGTTGACGCCCGCTCGACCTTTCAGGTCCTTTCAGTGACCGCCGTGCTTGCCAACACACTCACCGGCCTCTTATCGGGATATTACCTTGTCATACCGGACACAAACAGCGACTGTCAGGCACAGAAAACCGCGAGTTCACCAGCCCGATGGTTGTTCTGTCGACGGAACACGGATCATCATGGGGGATAAAACTCGGTCACCCGCCGCGAATGACCTTCAGCCGCCGAGTGCCGTCCTTCCCCTCGATGATATGACCGTCATGTGCACCCTTGGGCGTGTCTGGACACGGACGAACATTGGAGAAGTCATTGAGAAGAGCGCTGTTGACACGATCTCGCGTGGTCCTGCGGCTCCGGGACGCCCGTCGCGAATCGTTCAAAGAGCGGGCGAGTGTGTATGAAGAGTACGAGCAAGGGTGCTCTCTCCCGTCTGTGCGTGCCCGGCATGATTCTGAGCTCTCTGGTGGTTTTGGTCTTTGGCCTACTTGTGGGTGCCGACCAGGACGTGTACATCGCCGGAAGCGGTGCCCTTGCGTCCGGCTGGGAGAACTGGTCCTGGTCATCCACCATCGACTTCGCGTCCACTTCTGGACCTGGAGGCGTCGAGGCCATCTCCATCACCTCCGATGCATACGCTGCACTCTCGTTATATGACGAGACTCCATTCGCGAACAACTTTGCCGGGCTGAGGTTCGACATCTCCGGCGCCCAGCCGGACGTGTCACTGTACCTCTCTTCAAGCGCGGACTCCGACTCGTCTCCCTCTATTCCGTTGGCATCCATGAGCACTGCCGTGACCACGGACAGCTTCATCACAATCACTGTGGACTTCGGTAACTTGCCTGGAAGCGGAGGTGTGCTGGCCTCCGATAGCTGTTAGTGATACCTTTTGCTACGTATCATGCAGTGTTTGTTGACTCTTGCTCTATACAGGGGATCGTCTCAACTTCCAGGCCGGTGGAAATGGCGCAACGTACTACATCACCAACATCGAGCTCTTGACAGGTGCGCAACTGCCGCGCGGCGCCACTTTCCCGTGCTCATCCCTATGTTCACGCAGAAATCGTTGTTACCCCGAAGTTTCTCTCCGCCGAACCCCTCGCTGCCAATGTGATCGCAGTCACGTCGCAAGGCGCCGTTGACTTCTCTCAAGTGACCGCCACGTTGAACAACGCGACCGTCTCCCTCACGAAGACGGCTACCTACTCGCCACCCGACACTCCTGCCCAAACGATCACCTACTTTACCCTCTCTAAGTCCCTCGCTCCTGGTTCATTGGTCATCTCCGCGGACGCGAACACCACGTTCTCGTACACCATCCCGGCCCTCAAGTACGGCACCATCAACATCGCAAACACTAAGGCCATCTCGGACGACATCTATGGCGTCAACTTCCCCACCGATGCCAACTACATCGAGCTCTTGGGCGTGACCATGAGTCGATGGGGTGGAAACGCTGTGACTGCCTACAACCCATTCGGGCAGTTCACCAACGCCGGCAATGACTGGTACTTCGAGAACCGTGTCGCGTCCCCACCCGATGCCGACGCCTGGTCGGGCTGGGTTAAGGGCGCAGGAAGCAAGAGTATGGTGACCATCCCTGCGTGAGTCTCTGGTCTAACTATCACGTATCGAATAACGATGTTAATATATACGTCATATCAAGCTTGGACTGGGTATCGAAGGACGCGACCTCATACTCCTATCCTCGCACCGTATACCCCAGTATGTCCAATCTCTTGCTTGATTCAAACCCATCACCTTATATCTTTATCAGCCCAAGCCGCGTACGATCCATACAACTCCGATGCTGGAAATGGGCAATTCCCGAACGGCTCTTGGGTTGCACCCCCGCCGCAAACCAACGTGTACTCACCCTGGAACACGTCGCTTGCCGCTCAATGGCTCACTGGCCTGACAAACAAGCCTGACATCGTCACAGGTTCGTTTTATCTCCAAGCAATATCCTGTTTCGCAAGCTCATACTCATTCACGACATGCAGTTGACAACGAAATCGAGATCGCCGGTAGTACTCACCAGGACATGCACCCTGAGCCCATGGGATACGACGAAGAGCTTCAGCGCGTAGTCAACACCGCGACCATGGCCAAGAGTGTTCTTCCCAACGTCCAGGTTGCTGCGCCGTCTACCTGCGCCTGGTGGTTCTGTAAGTATCATGGCTCGACGCCTGTCCATTCTCCCATTGACGATCGGTATATATCAGACTGGACCAGCTCCATCGGGTACACGGATAACGCCGCGCACAACAACCAAGACTTCCTTCCCTGGTTCCTGTCCCAGATGCAGGCTGCTTCCACGAAGGCCGGCAAACGCCTGCTCGACTATCTGGACATCCACTACTACTACGCGCCCGACACGAGCGCGAACGATGCCGCTGCAAAGGCCCTTCGGCTCAGGATGACCAGGTCTCTCTGGGGTACGCAGACTTGTCCTGCCAGCGTGGCTTCGAACGTCCACATTGACGAACTCCTACAATGTACAGATCCCGATTACACCGACGAATCCTGGATCGGCACGTCCGTCCCCGCCCAATGGAGCGAGCCGAACCCGAACGCGGTCTGGCTCATTCCGCGCATGCAGCAGCTCATCGCCCAGCACTACCCCGGCACCAAGCTCTCCATCTCCGAGTGGAGCTCCACCGCCGACACCGACATCACGGGTGGACTCGTCACCGTCGACCAGCTCGGCATCTACGGCCGCGAAGGCGTCGACAGCGCAACCTACTGGGTGACGCCGGACGAGAAGGGCCCGGTCGGCTTGGCGTTCTGGCTCTTCCGAGGGTACGTTTGCGCTGTAACCTCCGTCTTGAAGCAGACGCTCATTCCAACGTTCGTCATGCAGAAACGGAACGACCTTCGGAAGCAAGAGCGTGCAGGTGAATATGGCCGACCGGGACGAGGACGTGCTCGGTGTGTACGCTTCGACGTCGGACGGCAAGAAGGTCACGC
This sequence comes from Punctularia strigosozonata HHB-11173 SS5, assembly GCF_000264995.1. Lineage (NCBI taxonomy): Eukaryota > Fungi > Basidiomycota > Agaricomycetes > Corticiales > Punctulariaceae > Punctularia > Punctularia strigosozonata. The sequence continues at coordinate 133,181 of NW_006767448.1, read as the reverse complement.
TCGTCCTCGTCAACAAGGACGTCAACCCCGTCAACCTCGCCATCTCCAACATCCCCGCGGGCACCTACTTCGTCCGCCACTTTGGTGGTGCAGCGGGTGTCGCGAAGTGGCAGGTGAGCTCGCAACCTTTTCTGCCCGCCTCTATGATAATCTCGCGCTGACCGCTATTTGTGAAAGACAACGATCAAGATCGCTGCGAACAGCAACTTGGTGGTACCTGCGTACACCGCTGTCTTCTTGCAGGAGCAGTGAACTTGGAGACCATATAAAACTCTGTAAAATGATCTTTCTCTTGGGGAAATGATGATGATTCGATGCCGTCTCTACGGTACATGTCTGCTGTCAATCTTCAGGGCTACAGGTTTTCGTATTCGATGCTGGCGAGAGTGAACGCAGCCAAGCCCTTCAAATCGTTCACGTCCGTGGGCACGCTGGTGTAATACTGCGTGTTGGATAATGAATAAGGGGTAGCAAGCCGCGAAGAGAGAAACTCACCTCGAACGTGCCGTTACCGTCCAAGCTCCCAACCTACGAGATCGCATCAGCTCATGGGCAGCAAGGGTGCGCCGCTTCCGCCGCGGGTCTCACCTGAACCGTATTCTGCCAGTCTATGGTCCCGTTGGCGTTTGGAATGGCCCAGTTCTCCACCATATACCCGTAGGCCTTCCTCATCGCCTTCACGATCCCGTCGTCCTCGATGTGGCCCCTCCGCACCCCTTTCAGCAGCGCGTAGACGAACATGGCGCTGCCCGAGCTCTCGAAGTAGTTCCCCGCGCGTCCGGGCTGGCTCAAGACGAGCCACCACACGCCGGTCTGCGCGTCCGCGGCGGCCTTCACCCGGGGCGCGAGCGTGCGGAAGAACGACAGCAGCGCGGCGTGGCCCGGGTGGGCGGGCGGGAAAATGTCGAGCGTGTCGACGAGGGCCATCATGTACCAGCCCAGCGCGCGGTCCCAGGATTCGGGAGAGTGGCCCCGATCGGGCGAGGCCCACGGGGCGGCGTGCGAGTAGTCGTAGCCGTGGTAGAGCAGGTGCGGCGGGGACGTCGCGTTTTGGAGCGTGTTCTCGAACATGAGCGTGAACTGCGCCTGGACGTCGTCTGGCATATGGAAAGGTGTCAAAACGGGGACTGTCCGGTCTAAGAACGAGGCGACTGCGTACCCCAGGCCGACTTGTTCGAGTATTGGAAGTCATGGGTGTATTGCGCGTAGAACACGTCGCCCATGTAGATGCCGTCCAGCCATCCTATCCGGTGATGTCAGCCTGCGTGTAGGGCGCGATGAAAGAGACAGAGGACCACCTTGATTCGGGTAACGGAGCTTATGCCAGAACTGGCCCTGAGCCGTCCTCGGATGTGTCTCCAGCTGTTGCCTGTACTTATCCGCAGCGATCTTGTACTTCTGCTGACCCGTCACATCGTATCTGAGCATACGTAAAGTCACTTCTCCCGTCTTAGTCCTGAATGACACGCTTACAGGTACAGGAATGTAGGTCCGGTCCGGATAGGGTCCAGCTGGTAATCGGTAGTGAACCTTGCACCACGTCAGGGCTACGTGCATTTCCTCGTGTTGTACTGAAACCACCGACCCGTATCCGCCCCCGATGGTGCCGTTCGCGGCGACCACGCGGTCTACACCTTGCCGGATGTAATCGAAGTAGATCTTGTTCCCCGTCTTCTCGTACAGAAGCCTGAGGGCCCACCAGAACTCGCCATGCTCGTACGAGACGAGAGGTGCGCCGTTCGAGCCCAGCCCGTTTCCCTGGCCGCGGGAGATGGCCGAGTCTGCGGACCAGATGGCGTACGAGGTGGGCTTTGCCCATGTGCTCGCAAGGAGCGGCAAGAGTAGCAGGTGGATCAGCATCGATGCTGAGGTTTCTCCGATGGGTTCGCGCGAATAGGCAAATCGGCGGAAGGCTACAGGGCACGTCTATCGAGGAGGAGTGGCATCTTGCTATTTAAGACCTTCCGCAAGCGAATGACGGGCTGATATGCCGAGTATGTGACGACAAGTGGTCATCTGAATAGTACACGCTTGCGAATGGGATAATATTGTCCAGCTGAGCGTGTTCTGATATGCGCCGACGACCCTGGCGGGAGCCGCAGGCAGAGGGCGGCAAGGCGGCGCGGTCTCGTGACGAGGAAGCCTTCGTCGACGGTGGGGCGCCGGCCCGCCTTGGCGTAGACCGGAGATGAGCTTTGTTGATCGTCTTCTTGGTATGCGTGGCGTATTCACTCGCCCCATCGCATTCCGAAGAGATTGTATCCAAAGCACGATGCATTTCGTCAATCACGAGCCGAACACAACGCCCATTTCTATCGGAATTCTTCGCAACATTTTCTTCGTCAGAACCCACCCGTGCCCAACGAGTCCGGCAACGCCTTCGACCCGCTCCCGCACCCCCTCGCCTGCGCCGCGGCCTGGTCCGCGTCGACCGTGATCACAATCTCGCCCCCGCCCACGACGTCGTCAAAGTCGATCCAACACAGGCTCTCGCTCGGCTTGCCCCTGATCGTGATCTGCTTCACGAACACGGCGCTCCCACTCGGTGGCGCGGCGGCGAGCCCGTTAGGGTCAAAGCCGTCGACGACGAAGGAGGTCGTCGTCCCGAGCAGGTCGTTGGTCAGCTTGAAGCCCGAGACGAGCGGAGAGCCGATCAGGAGCTGCTTCGAGGCCGGGACGGGGTACATCCCGAGGATGTGGAAGAGCAGGAGCGCGGCCATCGCGGCCGAGTCGTCGTTTCCGGGGATCTAGACACGGGTGACATGCGTCAGTCTGAGTAGTCCAGATGAGATGGCATAGGGAAGACGTACCCCGCCCACTCCTGTGTTGAAGTTGTTGAAGACGACGTCGCGGACACGCAGTGCGCTCAAGTCTGGCCTGTTGGCATAGTGGTACAGCCAAGGGGTCTGGAACCCCGGTTCGTTCCCGGCCAGGAAGTATCCAGCCGAGTAGTAGTGGTCGCTATATGCGCTTAACCGTCAGCGTGAGTCGAGGACGAGCGGCGGAAACACTAACAGTCGGCTGATGAACGTCTCATTGCCGCCCATCAAGTTAACCATCGTCGCCATCGAATGGGGCACAAAGAAACTGTACTCCCAGGACGAAGCTGTTTAAGAACTGTCAGCACCCACATCGCTTGAAGGAGGCGTCATGCGCATACATTCATAAAAGCCGACTGAAATTACCCAGAGGACATCAATCAGACGACGCTCAAAGAGACGCCGATCAGGGACATACCATTATTGTCTGTACCCCGCGCACACGAATGCGAAACGGGGTCCACAGGTGAGCACGCGTTCGGCGGAGTGGGGTCAAACGTTCCATTCTGCTCCGGATCAGCAAAATATTGCGCCTATATGTAGGGGGAAAAGCTCACCGCGAAGCGTTTCTGCATGAATCCGTTGAACCCGTCACTAGTCTGATTCGGGTCCCAGATGTTCCGGAAGCCCATCGATCGGTTCGTGTATTTCTCTATATCCGAGGCCGGCTTGTTGAGCACCTTCGCCGCCTGGCGCACCGCGAAGTCCCCCACGGCATACTGTCGTAGTCCAACCCATACCATCGTCAGCGCAACGGTCCATCTCCCATGCATGCACCACATCGTACCTCTAGCGTTCTCGACGCCTCGCGCGTCGGTAATCCCGTCTTCCCAGACGGATCGACCCATGCCGTCGGGATATAATCGAACGTCGTCCAGGCCGTGTTCTGCCTGCCGACGGTGTACCAGTCGTCAGGCGTGTTCTCGGCGGTGTCGACGAGCGCCTGGTAGAGGTCGTCGAGCGGCACGCCGAGTGCGGACGCGTGCGCCGCGTACTTGACCGCGAAGTCGCCGAGGATTGGCATGCCGTCGTCGCCGCCTTGGACGAAGCCCGGTTTCGTGTTCGCGCGGCATTCGGGGATGAAACCTGGATGTCACATGGTTGAGAGGAAAGGAGGAGGAGGAGGAGGGAGGAGGAGAGAGCGTACCGGTGTGTCGCCATCCATCAACGTAAGTGTTCACGATGCCCGCCCATTCGCGTGGGGATACGAGGGAGAGGAACGGGTGCACGGTACGGAAAGTATCCCATGAGCTAAGTCGCAATCATATGAGACTTAGAGGGTAGTGTAGAAAAGGGAGATCCCACCAGAAGAGCGCATCGTAGAAGGGAAACGTGTTGTCCCAGTACGGGTTCTCGTCAGTCAAGTTTGCAGGTACAAGGTGCGAGCGATACAGCTGTCAGGTGATATCAGCGCTGCGCTTTAACGGAAGCAAAAGACGCCACCAACCGAGGAATAAAGCAACTCGACCACATTCGCGTTCTCCTTCGCCACGTTCACTTGCACCTTCTCCAGCACGCTCTCCCACTCGCCCTCGCTCGCGGCCCTCACCGCGTCGAAATCCCAGCTAGGCACCTCCGACTCCGCGTTCGCGCACGCCTGCGCCGTACTGATCATCGATATCCCAAACCGGACCGTCACGCTATCGCCTCCCTGCAGGCTGATTAACGCGCCTGCCTGCGCGGGTATAGTGGCGCCTGCGAACGCGTACGAGATGGCGGAGAAGTTGGCCGCAGTCGAGGGCGTGAACGTGAGTGGCGTTGCGGCCGTCGCCGGAGACTGGTACGTCCCCGAGGAGTTCGCCACAATTTTCTGTGTGCCCACTAGCGGCGAGGACGAGGGCGGCGTAAAGTCGTAGCACCCGTAGGCGGTGTAGTTGCTCTCCCCGTAGCTCTGGAAGTACGTGCCGAAGAGTTCGACACGGCCCGAAGTGGAGTCGAAGGTGAGTCTACCGTTGCCTTGGAAGGAGCGCTGGAGGTCGTCCGTCAAATCGACCACGACATGGTTCGGCGTGGTGCTGCTCGGGTAAGTGAACCGGATCAAGCCAGCGCGCCTGGTGGATGTGGTTTCGAACTTGATCCCGTTGACGAGCGTGGTGGTGAAGTAGCCCGGGGACGCCGCTTTAAGTGCCAATAACTGGTCAAATGGGGCTTCTCAGTCATGTCTTGGTGAAACTGCTGACCGTCCGTGTTCGCGGCTCGCAGGGCCTGCCTTTGGTTGATGCCGACAGGGCAGTCCGAAAAGGTGCAGTTGGAGCCCAGAAGAGGAAAGAGCGGAAACAGGCCGTAACCACCAGCGGTGTTCCCGCCCGTGCCCTCATCATGCATGAGCGATATCCCTATGGATTCCAGATCAGATACGCATGATCAGATCAAATAAGCCAAAGCAACCTGTGACGGTAGAATTGTCATGGATATATCCCGCCTGGCGTGGGGTTTCGTTCACGTCGATGCCAACCTTAACGAGCAGAGTTAGCTGTGTTCCATCGGAGACCGTAGGCTTTTCGAGCTTACCTTGGCCATCGCATGCGGGATGGCAGCTCCAGGGAAAGCATTGCCCCCGCTCCCGCCATTGGCACCGGATGCAGTCCCGATGAAGAGGTTAACGAGGCTCGTTAGATTCGCAGCCTGCACGACCCCAACCGCGGCGAACACAACTAACAGCGAGCGCGTTGTGTTGCTCGCAGTAGGCACCATCGTGCTCGTCACTGAGGTCGACGGGAGGTCTCAGATAATCTGCCGTGCGCAAGAATATAGCCCGCATTCTCGGTATTTTGAGGGCGGCAAGTAGGAAGATGGAGGTGGCTGGGGCGGGACAGCAGGTCGTAATCAGATGACAGAGAATAGGCAACGTGCGGTGATAGAGCATACGATCCTGGCCGACGTGTGCGTCGGTATCGCGGGGGAGAACCTCCCGAAGCGCGTCGCGCCAGCGTGGAGGCACGCGCACGTGCGCGCGAAGGGCCATCACGGGATATGTTCTGAAGTGATGAGGGGGAGTCGAGACCGACGAATGTGCATCGTCGATAGCTTCAGAGTGCATACGGCCTCATCTCGGCGACTCTTCTAGTGCTAGCATCGAGCGGCGAGCTCTGTTACACCAAGGATAAATCTGACCTGCAAGGCCGGAATTGAGCTCATGGCTAATAGTAGCAACTCGCTAACCATCTGAGTAAAGGGCGGCGGGTTTGCGACGAGCTGGCGACGAACTGATGTTGACAAAGCCAACCGTACGTAGCGCCTCGCTGATGGAACGTTTCGGAAAAGCCATACGCAATTGGCACTACATCGGCACGTTCACATAGGCAACACTCCAAGGACCTCCCCACTGATGGTGGGAGTCTCCAGGAAGATAGCACCTATACTCGTATCCTGTTTCGCAACTCGTGCACAACGCGCTCGCTAAACCTGCGGAAACCGACTTCCGCAAGACCACCCCGTAACATGCGAAATTCTCTTCCTCCGCCATCTAAACGTCTACATACCTGAGAAGCCACTACAAATAACGACCGGGAACAGTCTGCACGCGAACAGCCGTCTTGATTGCAAGCGAATGCCCCGTTGTGTGGATCGAGGCCTCTTGCAGAAACTGGTCACCATCTTAAGTCATGGACAGCCCAGGCCGACGGCAAGAGGTGTCTCGTTGCTCAATACAATGATGGCGATAGTCTCAGTTCTACAACGGCGTGGACGTTCCGAAGATACAAAGCCGAGGGGAAGCGCACGACCTCCGTCGAGGTGATAGCATGCGCTAGGGACAGGTGATCCGAAGTAAACACCCCGCGGCAAGAACCTGGAGAAATGCTCGGATCGGAAGACACGCCTACGAAACATTGGATCCTCGTGTTAGTAGGGGTACGTTGACAAGTGAGGATGGTCGTGGATTCAGATTAACGATGATGTTCCCGAACCAGCGCACGTCGCGTGTGGGGCAGCGGAAATGCATCTCTGAGATGTGGTAGACGCTCGCGATCTCGTAACAGTACCAGCTGACCATGCCGGTGTTTCTAGTTTCTATCGTAGGTATTGAGTTCGAGGACTCCTCACCGGGATGAATTGATGCATCATGGGTTCGGTGCGCCGCTGTTGTCAGCTTTGGTTCGTGGATGCTTCTGAAGCCCCGCATTCAGTTCAGAAGGGTAAAACTCAGGGTCTGGTGCTTCATGTAAACGTATATGCGCCCAGCGCAACGTTCCCGTGTACGTGAGGACCATTAAAGCTAGTCCACTCACCCAGCATGACGTCCCGTTGGTGCCGGCCATCAGGAGCTATCTCCGTGCAGGAGGCTTCATTCCCTGTCACACCTAGGGCGACCAGTCTTGGAAGTTCAGTAGCTCGCAGACGACAGACGATTAACGCAGTAACAGGTAAGTGAACATATCAGGTCAGTATATGTAAGGCGCTGTACGGTACACGAGTGACTCAGGTCTTTGCGACTCAGGGTTACCATTATAGGACGCCTTTGCCTTAACCGGAAATTTTTAGAGCCATCTATTGCCTTTCACGGAAGGTCAAATCGCAAAGACGGGTGATTCTCTCAAATCACCCGTGTACCGTACAGCGCCTAAGAAACTACGGGGTATGTACGTGAGCGGCTGATGCTGATGAAGTATCGTGAAGAGGTTCAGAAAAGGCAACAAAGACCAAGCGCATAAACTATGCATGACAGGCGAGAACGGAGATGATCTCAAACATCGAACGTATGATGCATGGTCTACTGTTTCAGACGCCGCAGCACTTCGTGAATTTGGGGTCGATTGTCCGGCATCTGGTCCCAACTTCGTCGTATGAGCTCTTGCATAGCCTGTGGCGGCAGTCCACCGGCGCAATCCTCGACTGTGAACTCGGGGCGTTTCGAATCGAGAACCCGGAATATGACACTAGCCTCGCGCTTCAAAGCATGAAACGGGGATTGAGAAGTATACACCTGCGAAAGCAACGTGGCGATGAGCTATTGCCTTTGCCGGTGTTCCGAACCTACCTCGTAGCACACGCAGGCGAACGCGTATACGTCGCTTGCATACGTAGGTTCTGAGCTTTCGCGATCGAAGTGCTCGGGTGACAGTAGCTCGGGCGCCGTCCAGCGAGTGGGCCCCTCGGCCTTCTTGCGAGACGCAAGAACTGGCCATGCTTCCACCAATTGGGACAGTCCGTAATCACCCAGACGCGGGCACGAGTTTGCGTCCACCATAATATTGACCTTCAGCGCGTGTTCTCACTTCAGAACGAGCGACTCGTTAAACCGAGTCTACGCACTCCTCTAAGGTCCCCATGAATGATTCCAGCATCATGCAAATATGCCAGACCTTCTGCGATACCCAGTATCTATGTCGGGAGGGTATATGATAAACGAACGTGAGGAAGTGAAATGACTTACCAAACTGTGTTTCTCGGACAGGCTGATGCCTTCCGTAGCATCAAGATATCTGCGCAGATTGCCATTTTGGGCCCAAGGTGTAACCATGCACAGTAGGGACAACTCGGCGTGATGCTCGTCTTGCTCACTACTGGTCATCAGTCCTAGAAAAGGGAGAATATTGGCGTGATCCAGATGGCGCCATACCAAGGCTTCGGCAAGCAAGGCCTTCGAGTATAGATCAGACTCATTTCGCCATGGCAGGACAAAGTTTACCTTAGAGAAGTCTAGATTTTGTTTGCTTGTACCGGCCAATCGAAATCGTTTGACCGCGACATCTCCATCCGCGCTGTGTCCCTTGAATACGTCTGCATAATGCCCGTCAAATATCGGATTGGCGAGATCTGTCTCAACATCGTTCAACACCAGCGCTCGCGGATATCGATCAAGCTCAGATGCGACACGCTGGTATAGTCGCAGCGCGTTGCCCCACAGGTTTGGCTCTGCCAAGCTCGAGTCGACATGATATATTTTCTGTGGGAGACCGTCCCGTCAGGCAGGAATGAGCTGTCATGAGTTATACTCACGGCCTGCAGTTGTCGCAGAAGTGCGGGTCCAGCGTATTTGTGGGTAGTGTTACCAGTCTCGGAGTCCATAGATGTTTTCAGGGCCAGCAACATGTCTACCTCCGAAGGGCTTAAACCTAAAAACTAATGAACGTCCAATCCGCAAGCATTGGGCTACTAGCTCACAGACAGTAGCTTGGTCCTCTTGCCAGGTATGCGAATAATCGTGATGATATATTTGCAGAAGCAATGGAGTAGAGGGAAATATTTCGCTGGACGAAGGACTCGTTCAATCGCGACAAAAAGTTTAGCAAACCAAGCTTACGATTCCTCATGCGTCTGAACGCGACGTTGTCAAATGGATCAATAGAGCGAAAGAAGTTGCTGTACCAAGTTGTCGTAGAGCCCACTCGGCTCCGAAAGCTCCCGAGTAACGCATTCGTTGCTGTCGCTCCACGACCTTGCGGTACTGTAAGGAGCCTGTTGGTGCCCGTAAGAACGCCGAAGGAGCGACCAGGAGTTTCCCATCGCTTGTCAAGCGTTGAAGTTCGTGAGGTTCGTGAGATCCGTATCGTACGTGCGAGCCATAGACTGCATGGATATAGCAATAATGAGTACAACGCTTCCGCGCATGCATTGACCACACTTCACCGGTGGTGGGGGTCTCCTGTCCGCACGCTTCCGGAAACTCGCCAGAAGTGAACTAAGGGTCACTAAACGTGTCGACTACTTTAGAGAGGAACACGCGACTGACCGGCAACCTGACGACAACCTGCCCCCGGGGAAGCGAAGCACGCGTCGCGATGAATGTCACGTGCTCCGGGCGCCTATGGGTTCCAGAAAGTCCGAACGACATGTTATTCGTCGCATGTGATTTACGGCGGAGATCTGGGCGACGACGGAGATTCGATGCTCGAGCGCTATGTACGCGAACCATACATATCAGCGTACGTAGTACGTCCATGCCTGCGTAGCATGCTTATATTGGTAAACTTCGGCCTCGCAATTTTTTAATAGAAACAAGGAGCAAAATTCGGCTCGAGAACAATCGAAGTATCAGACCAGCGCAAGATCAACCGGGCGGGTTGACTGTATAGCGAACTCTGGAAGTCGGTCCACCGCGGATTGGCATGACTTACCACATGGTTGACGTACAGGAAATATCGGTTGCGCCACCGTCTTCCCCATGGCGGTGAGAGGTCAGGGTGCCCCTTCAAGCTCGGAAACCGCGTACAAACGAGGCTGCAACCCTGAAAGCTGTGGGTCATACACCTGTCCAGCGCTAATAGCTGTGAATCGCGGGTTTATGCTGCGGTGAGCTGAATGTGTAATATAGAACCCGCATTGAGCGCTAGAAGTCCCTTCAGGGAATGCATGCTATCCGTCTTAAGCTTAACGGTAACTCTCACATATATCACAGCTCCCGTGAGCAACGAACACGGGGCAATTGAGGAAGAGCTGGAAACTGGGTGGGCATGTGGTCTGTGCGTTGCTGGCAGAGTGAACCTTGGTGAAACGCCGCGTTCGTGCCACCAGACTCCTAAGTTTCACGCCTGCTTATCGTCGCTTGTGAGGCAGGTGCGTAGAACGATTCTTGTGAACTCTCTCCGCTTCATCACCAATCCGTCGCTCCCCATGCTTATTGGCAATGGGAAACTTATCTGGAAGGTCTGTCGTACCCTCAACGGACCGCCCAAACTGATCACTTATGTTAATGAGATAGACTTATCGACGGGCAACGTGTTACTCTGTCTCGAGATATGCCTGCAGTCACTACGACGCAGACTGAGCAGGGGTCCACAGTCGGAATACGTAGGGCAGAAGATCATGATATTGGTATTTGCTCGCTAACATCCATTCCCGCAGGCATTACCGCACCCGACCAGGCAATACTGAACATAGTATTCCCCGAACATAACTATATCGAAGGCGACACATTCACAACGGACCGAGACGGTGCGATCAAGCTCATAAGTCAACTCGTTACGGTAGGCATTGATTCGTATAGCTCCAGATGTGCGCGCGTATTGACTAGAATCTTCCCCTGGCCTACGCTTTCACCGTTGGATTTCCCGCATGGTCAGTATCTGGAGCAATGTCGCGACTCTCCCAATTATCCTGCGCTCGTCCCTGTTATCTTCCGAATACTCCAGAAATTAACCTGCTTCACGGGCGTATTTCCGGACACTTTCTACCTTCGGAATGTTCTCCTCAAACGTCAAGGGCAGAGGTTCGGCGGGTTCTCAGACGTATATCAGGGCGAATGGTGCAGTCAGTTGGTCGCAGTGAAGAAGCTCCGAGTATATGGCGGATCCGACAATGAACAACAATTTCGGACAAAGGCACGTATATTATCCGGCTTCATGGCGATCCTGTCTTGACTGGTGTAAACACTGGTTATCAGGCATTAATTGAAGAATGCCTCACGTTACAACTGGTTTCGCATCGTAACGTGCTACGCCTCATTGGATTGACCTTCGCACGCTTTGAGGACAGACCGAGTGTTGCCGCCGACGCGCAAATTTCATCCTCTGCGGAGACAGAAATTACCTTACCCTGTATTGTCACCCCTTGGATGAAGAATGGCAACTTGCACGATTATCTTCGGATGGGAATCCCTCATAGTGCTGAAAAGCTCAAACATCTTGTATGTGTTCGACCAGATAATCAGAGATGCGAAGCGTTCGCCAAACTGAGCTGTATGCAGATATCTGGCATTTCGGAAGGTGTAGCGTATTTACATCGCATGAACGTTGTTCACGGGGACTTGCGCGCTGTATGTGTGCACTGTACATAATCGATGCGTCGCTGACATGGATGCAGCTTAATGTCTTGATCGACGATGAAGAACAACCATGCTTAGCCGATTTTGGACTTTCACGAATGTTAAACGAGCTTGCGACACAGGCGCTATCACGGCATCACCAAGGCGGTCGATGGACTGCTCCTGAGCTACTAGATCCTGAGAGCATGTGCTCAGGCCCTCCGAGCGATTCATCTTCTAATCCGACCCCCAAAGGGGACGTCTTTGCATTTGCCTGCGTATGTTATGAGGTACGTGTTCATGCCGCTTTATATTTTGACTGTTTCTGAGTCCTTGGCATGAAGATATATACCGGGAAAGTGCCGTTCCACGAAATGAGACGCGAGGCATCAATAATCAATGCCATAGTGCATGGCCGACGTCCTGTGCGGCCAGGACTGAGCGACTGTCATTCGACATGTCCCTCCGACAGCATGTGGGGACTAATTACCGATTGCTGGAGGCAGAAGCCAGAGGAAAGACCTAGGATGGCGGAAGTTTGCCACAGGCTTCACGACATCAACGCATAGGGATGAAACGATGCATCGCAATATAAAATCCAATGTATCCACGTATAGTGAGATACTACCCAGGGTGACAATAGGTGTTCTCAAGCTTGGTGCTTGCACTGTTCTCTGTCGGTTTCCTGTGTACCAATGCGTGTACCCCAGCCAATTTAATATAGTGCAGTGAGGGAGAAGCCATTGTGTTGGACGTGCACAGCTCACAATCCGTGTTTCCCATGCAGCAACCAAAACGTGTTTGAAGAACCCACGAAGATATCGTGACCATTACTCTAACTCTAGATCTCAATGCACGTACAGGAAAGACAGAAGCATCGAGAGAACGGTCCGTATGATGCATTTTGCGGGAGCTAATTTTCATGAAGGTCATCATCGTGATGAAGTTGACACGGAACGGCTGGAATGCCTTCGGATGCAACAATATGAAGATCAACCATGCTTGTACCACCCGCTCACTACTTTCCACAGTTCCAATGAGGCCTTTAAGTTTACTTCTCAGTGCAGTATTAATTACGCAGTATACTATGACAAGCTACAGCAAGATGGTATGATCAAGTTGATCACACCATTTGAAAGACTTGTTTTGCGGCCTCAAATTATACCTGATGTGGATGTGGATTGTATATCAATTGTCGCTGGTATACACATAGAAGTAAATAGTGACAACTACATCACAGCTCATAAGCCTGGTCAGTACATGCAGCAAATGTCAACCATGCGTGGAACATTGGCCGAAAGGGCTGCCTCTCCGTTGTGCAGTTCGCTCGTAGCTCTTTATCTCAGAACTTTAAGTACACAGGATCCGAGCATCTGAATGCCGTTATTTATTGACGCATATCTGCCGCCATTGATTGGTCCATGTGTCATGTTGGGCAATATTTACGTTACCGCTCCTGGTGTTTCAGATAACAAATATATCTTGAGTGTATTGAATGTCTATGAGGGTGGTTCATACAAAGATAGATCCTGCGGTGCCAGTAAGTTCCGCTTTGCGGGTTTCAGAGTCTGTTACCTAGCACTCCGAGCGCTTGTCTCTTCTCTTCTTTCCTAGCATTTTCTCATTAGTTGTGTTTATTCTCGGCCACAGGCATGCACTCGAAGGTAACTGGGGCTGTCTTATCGGCTTCTATTATCCTATCTCTACCGTGATTCAATTTGTACTGATTTTAGACCAGCCTCACACGTTGCGAGGCTGTCGCACCGATACAGATCACAGGTGTGCACCATGGTTCAGCGCCAAATTGTTTCTTTGGCATTACTCCAGCGCCTACCACTAGCTATAAATTAGGACCGCTCAAAAGCATCTCCGCAGAGCCTGAGGCGATACCATGGACACGACAACTAGAATCCGTGAGCCTCATTTAATTTATATATATATATATGAATATATGTGTGATATACATTATGATTATAGGAATAACGGAGCAGGACGTGTTGCTCTTCGGAATGATTGACCCGGATGGTGGTCCCTATGTGGAATCAGATTTCCGTGAATTTGATCGCAACACGGCAGTGACATTCATGGAGGGCTTGGAGAATGTAAGCTTCTGTCAGAACACTCAATCGTGAAACCTAACGGCGCGATTTTATTTCATCGAAGTACCTCAAGCAGTCCTACAACAAACCTGGTCACAACGATGGTGTTGGGATGCCAACCATTCATCGAATCCTTGTCAAGTTGGCGGAGTTTACGGGAAGATTCCCTCTGAGCCTCGCTGTGGATGCTGCATACACTTCGCCAGCAAAAATGGGGGGTTTTGCGGATGTCTATAGAGGTACATATTGTGGAAGACCGGTGGCTATCAAGAGACTACGTGCATACAGCAATCCCGAGTCGGATCCAGCAAAACTTCTCAAGGCATGTCGTTGTATATCTCATGCTTGGTACTACGTACTGACTGTCCGCAACTTCATACATAAGAGCTTTGTTCGCGAATCCTTCGCGCTGTTTCTGATCAATCACGACAACATTCTCCCTTTCTGTGGGGTGACCAATTACGCTGGCACAGAACCGAATGTTACTGTCGCGGCGCAATATGGGGATGGTCCCGTGGTCAACCAGATCGTGCTTCCGTGCTTGGTGACACCGTGGATGCCAAACGGGAATTTGCGGGAATACGTCGCAAAAAAAGGCCGTGATAAATTTCAGCGGCCCGCGCTGGAGAAGTTGGTGAGAAAACTTACCGTTGTGCGGGAAGATATATGCTCATTCTGTATCATAGGTTCACGGCGTGGCTTTGGGATTGGCATACTTGCACTCCAGGAAGGTGATACATGGAGACCTGCGAGGTGTGAGTAGCGCATCATCACGTACCTATCAGGGAGGCTAGACCTGTAATCGTATTTGTCAGCGTAATGTCCTTATAGACGGGCAAGGCCGTCCTCGTCTGGCTGATTTCGGTTTATGCCACATGTTCAATGAGGCGGCAACGATTACAAATACTTCGCAGAAGCATTTTGCACGATGGGACGCGCCAGAACTGCTGGACCCCGGAGAATTTGGTGAAGACGAAAGCAACCTCGGGAGCAAGCCTACTTTCAAAGGCGACGTTTACGCATTTGCATGCGTCTGCTACGAGGTAAGTGCGGCCGTTACTTGAGCTTGATGTTGGATGTGATCCTTACCTCTGAACAGGTGTTTACGGGACAAAGTCCCTTCTACGCCGTCGATCGCGAAGCTACCGTGATTCGCCAAGTCATGCTAGGAAAGCGTCCCCGAAGGCCCTCAGACAAAGAGTGCCACTCCTATACGCCGGATGATACAACATGGAATGTGATGGAACGATGCTGGGAGCACAAAAGCGATGATCGACCGACAATGCAGGAGGCTGAGGATCGCTTGACGCCGGACGGCATCTGAGGCACGTTAGGAGCGAGTCCATCGGGGCAGATCTAGAAGAATGAGATTGTACAGACCCACTTGATATGACAAATCACCGTGCAATACTAGCAAATATGCCGCAGCGTTCGCAATATTCTTAATGTAAGCGGCGCGGTCTTTGTCATCGGCAGAGTGGACTGGACCCAGTGAACGAACTCTCAGGACGGAAGATCGAAGCAGGCTCTGGCCCGGACCGTGCGGTGCGGCAACCGGTTGTTCCGCTATTGGGACCGCGCCGGAAATATATCTACCTACCTACCTACTCAATTCTGTCGCCATCGGTCCGTTTATCCGTTACGTAAATCGGAGCTCGATCGCTACGTGTCTCGGTCGTGCTCTCGCAGTGTTCTTGCCTGTTCCACGCGTTTTATCGGTCCCGTTGGCGTCCGACCGCTCCACCTACTGCATCTGCAAGGTCCTCGTGCACCATGGCAATAGGGTGGGCTCTATTCCAGCCTAGTGTAGTTCAGTCCTTACGAGTCTATATAGAGTCCGATGCCAATCTCGCTATAAGAACGACCACCGGATGCAGGGTACAAACGATATGGAGTTCCGTAAGCTATACCACCAAACTGCACAATATGTAACTCGCTAGCTTACCTCACTATCAAGGCGTCACGCCTCTGGACAGAAGGCTCTTGAATGATGTGCACCATGGAACGTGCTCGGATCAGGGTGAAACCTTGACGATCAATCGGGCAGACGCAGTAGGGCTCATAGACAAGCTAGAGTTAGTTAGTGCAGATACTCGCTCTACATTGTGCTCACCAAGCCATGCTAAGCAGTGCTCTCTCTATTACAGTACCTTCAGCAAAATCACTCATGCTCTAATCGAGCACTGTTGATTCCTGTAATGTTCCGGCTCATGCAAAAACTTCTCCAGTTCACGGGTATGGTTCCCGAATCATTGGACCTGGATTTCACTTTCCCGAGTCATCATGCGGAGAAGTACGGGGGATATGCCGATGTCTACCGGGCTGAACATAACGGAAGTACAGTCGCAGTCAAACGAATTCGCTATGTACCAAGTCGCGCTGATGAGTATGCAAAGGTGAGTGTGAGCTGTCGAATTGCGTACCATACCCCGGTAACTGATCTGCGGGGTAGACCATCGACGAATATCTTACGCTACATCTCCTGTCTCACGAAAATATTGTCCCTCTTCTTGGCGTCGTCAAGTTCGACGACCCAGTTCGACCTATTCCGTGCATAGTAACGCCGTGGATGGAGAATGGGAACATGATCGAGTATCTCCAAAGATTTACCACGCCGTCGTCGAAATTGTTGGAGAGATTGGTACGGCCTATTTTGGGCACCGTCTGCACAGAAGGCATTCTAATTCGCTATCCAGATACACGGGACTGCTAAAGGGCTCAATTATCTCCACGGAATGAACGTCGTCCACGGAGATTTACGAGGAGTAAGGGTCGTTTGGTCTATGAGCTTGAATACTTCTCACTTTCATGCAGGTAAATATCCTCATTGACAAGGATGAAACGCCTCGTTTGGCTGACTTCGGTCTATCGAGGATTCTCAACGAGCATGCCACTCAGGTAGCTACGCAAAACCACCAGGGCGGCAGATGGACCGCTCCCGAGCTCCTGTGTCCCGAGCGGTTTCTGTCGCAAAACAACCCGACTTCTAAACCTACGTGCGAAGGTGATGTGTATTCATTCGCGTGCGTCTGCTATGAGGTCCTCCACAAGCTTTCAGTCGTGGTTTTCTATGCTGATGATGAATATTTTAGATCTACACTACTAAGCCGCCCTTTCACGAGATTCGTCGCGAGGCAACCGTCATTGTCCGCGTACTCAATGGCCAACGGCCGAGGCGCCCAGTCAAGTGCGATGGCTACGCGATAGTGCCATCGGACAAGATATGGTCTCTAATCGAGGAGTGCTGGGACCAGCAAAGCCATAATCGTCCGACAATGAGCGCTGTTTTACAGCGGCTTGATGGTATATCAGCCAATTCGACAATCCGTTGATCATGCTGAAATTGTTCTACCCCCTCTGCATCAGACACGCGCCTTTCTTCCTACAAACGATACCGTCTTAGGCCCTGGTGGCCCTGGCGAGCAGCCATCCGCGAATGGCGTCCTAGGATATGTAATGCCATGCACGAATTGTGGTGTCAATAGCTCTCTCACTATGCGGGTCACCTGTTTATGCTATTATGATGGGTTCGTTCTACTTCCACTGCAGCTTTCACTCTGCTTTGTACGGAATCTAGATTTCATTTCTTATGTTGTACTCTACTGTATGCATTGCAGCACAATGCCCTCGCAAGCAAAACTCAGGGTCCGGCGTCTTGTCATATTGAGGTCACAGTGCAAAAGCGCAGTTCCGCACTACGTCTGTTTGGCGAAAATTCGTCGAGCTCGGCCGTTGCACAACAAAACAGAAGCACGCAAGATACACGCGGGCAGTCCATTTTACCGAGCCTTGGCGTGGACGCTCATCGGTAGGATTCTCTTAGGGCACACAATTGACAGTGACAATCCTCCAGTCCTCTACCTACCAAGAGGTCACGATAACCCGACCTCGAAGTCTTGATCAAAAGCAATCCCCACGTCGACATCCATCACCTTGGTCGTCTTGTCCTAAGTAACTTTCACATCCTTGCTCTTCCCCCTGACCCTGAGCTTAGCTCCCACCGGCTTCTTCTCCACACCGAGCACCCGCACGCGTCGCGCGTTCACCCCAAGCAGGTACCCAAAGCTGCCCTTAACCGACAGCACGTTGTTTGAGAACGTTAGTCCCACCTGCGTCGCCTTGTCCTGCACGCCGTCGTCCACGTAGAGCGGCCCGGTCGCGCGCCCATCCCGTCCGGGGGCGACAACGAGCTCGAAGTCGGTCGCCTGAAGGCGTGTGTAACCTTCGCGCCAGTGCCTTCAAGCGGAGCGAGTGTCGCGAAATCGTAGAATCGGTCATTCGGAAGGTAGAAGGAGACAGAGGTCGCATCGTCGTCTGTAGCGGGCGAGACGAGCACCGAGGGACCGAAGAGGTACTGCAGGTCGATCCCGAATGTGTTCGCGTCCGAGGGGTACGCGAACCAGAGCGGCGATGCGACAGGCGTGCCGTCCACGCTTGCCTGGTGCAGCGCTGTGTAGAGGTAGTCGAGTGGGCGGTACCTGTCGCCCGTGTGAGCAATCTGTCCATAACAACCCAGTAGTGATCGTGGCAAACCTGATGTTGAGCGCGTTGCGCGCCGCCTGCGCTACTGTTGGCCAACGATAGAGCTCTTGACTGATGGACGTGTCTGCGTTATGCTAGGCACACAGTGGCACGTCAGCTATGTTTGTTGGCATTGTACAGGATTCCAGGAACGGGACGCACATTTCGCATGAACGGGATAAACGCGCCCAACATCGCCCAGCGCGCGCACAGATTCTCCGTCGTATCATCAGCTTCACAAGAGCACGCACATCAGTATACTTGTTCGACGATCAGAATCACAGAGGGCACTCACCGTACCCGCAGATGTCACTCCCGACCATGGGTACCTGGTACACGATCGTCATACCAAGCAGACCCGCGATACTGACACGGTAGTGTCACCATGCGCTGAAATTATCGCCGAGCCATTTCCCGACGCGCGCCCCGGCACCGGCGAACGTTGAGCGTGTGATGACGAGCGTGCGCAGCCACGGGCGGCGGGCGAGCATCGCCTCACATGTTGCGGCGGGCATCATGGTGCCGTAGAGGTTGTCTACGTGGATGACAGAGGTTAGACAACATACTAAAAGAATGTCGAAGGAAAAGGACTGATGTGTATCATACTCGAGAAGTCCGTTGTAGTGAGTCACGTCAGTCTATAAGTATGTCAGTTTCTAGTGCCGAACGTCTGTGAGAGTGAAGACACGTACATCGGCAGTTTCGCTCGATAGCACACCCGCTGCGTTGTTGATCTGATATGGTGGCGTGTTCAAATCTTCGCCATAATGGTTGATCGGTTGCTGCTCGCGCTTCGCTTCCGTAATCATATCTTCGGCTGTCCAGAAGAGAGACGCGTCCGGGTTGAACCAGTCCGGCCAAACGGTGACGCCTGTCCGCACTCTTCGTTAGTTTCGATGCGTATACATCGAGTGGCGAATAAGAGAGAACGTGGGATGCAAATTCAATAGGGAGACTGTTGCTTGGAAAACGATAGGGAAGGTCGAACACACAGAGGGTGGTATGTAGAATGAAACCGGAAAAGAGGGGATAACGGGGGGAGAGGCACGCACCCGGCCAGACAAGACCCTCATAGTAGGAGTCGTTTGGATAGAGAAACCAGACACCTTTATCGGAGCCGCGGGCATATGCGCTGTCAGGCTCATCGGGAAGGTAGGCCACTGCCGGGTCGATCATCATCACTGCAGCGAGCACGATGTCAGTGCCACGTTCTCTTGTGAGGTGTGAAGAAGAATCCAGACGAACCGTATTGCTGGTCGTGCGCGTGCAGGTAGTCAACGATCTCGCGCATGCGGGACGTCGGGAAGTAGTCCTGCGAGATGTTGTATGGTCAGGGTTCGGTTAAAGTCGGGAGGCGAACGAAGAGGAGGACGTACGGGGACGAGGGTGAAAAAGCGGCGCTTGTACATGTAATCTAGCAGACCAATCAGCTAAGTGCATGCATGCGCGAAAAAGGAGATGACGCACTGTCGGTCCGCATCGTCTCGAGGGGGATATTGGCCTTGGAGTTGTTTACGATCACGTCCGCGACGTCTACGAAGCCTGCATTATTCATTAGCACGCAAGCTTCGTGAAGACCAGAAGGACGAACGCAACAAGGTAACGAGTACTACCAAATATTCCCATGATTTTTTTTCACCGATCCGGCGAAGCGAGGCCGTGGAGTACTCGCGACATGTTGCATCAACTCACTCGAGCCGTCCTATTGTTTTTCTGTATCCCAAACCAAGCCTCGCTCCCACTTCAGCTCTTGCATACAGTATGTATAGATGCTTCAGAGTACATAGATTTTTTCGAGACGAACAGCTGAGTAGGAGAGAGACGGGAGAGGGATTTGTGTCGATGTTGCATTAGGGGGCGATGTTGCATTAGGGGTGGATGCATAGTAAATCTGGCGCGAACACGAGCCAGGCCTCGGGCCTCGGGGTTCCGGCATGCAGGGTGGGCGCAAGAGAAGGACGGGGAAGTCGATCAGCCGCAGAATGGCTATCGCGGAAGAGCTAATAGGTCGAGCTGCAGCAGTGTCTTACAGTATACGAATCTCGAGAAGTTCATAGTGCACACGGCCGTCCTGTTGGCGTGCACGACGCGCACCAGCCAACAGAAGCAGCCGTACATAGCGCGTCACGGTAGACACGTTATTACCTGAGCTTGCTCAGGTATCTCGGATGCCGGTAATTAGTAAGCATCAGCAACCGTGGCGGTGCTAAGTTTGTGGCGATGCGCTTTTACCGTGTCAAACTCTTTTTTTAAGAATGCGATCTACTCGTGCAATGGCAATGCAAGCGAAGGTGAAGGCGCGGGGCACCCGCCTTTTTTCCAGTGTATAAGATACCGGAATCGTACGTACCCGGTCAAAACGGGTGCTTTGGGCGAGGGAATCGTGTTGCTTCCCGCTGTGCACGGACCCGTGATTAAGGTGGGAACGTGATGGGCTGTTCCCAATGGATCTCGGGGATTGCGCGACCGAAGCAATGGTATCCTGCTTTCACCGCCGACAGGGAGACGGGGCTGCACCGACGTACAGCCAGCTCAAAGGTTGACCCAATCTCTTGCGGGTTCCATGATGACGTTGAGGTGCCATTGCCATTAGAAGGCTGGAGTACTACATGGCCTCCTAGACGCTCGCCAGAGTCCGCCTTCTAATACTAACTGTGAAGGGAACAGGCAACGGCTTCCCCATATCAATATCGGGGGGACACGTTATTTTTACTTTACTTTGAGACCCCATCGTACTTAAGGAAGGGACCCCGGGCCCATCGGGTGTCTCGAAAGTAGCCTCGTCTCGAGGGCGTTTCTCTGGTCAAGGTAGCGCTCGCTTAGCATACTGACTCACTAGCTCTACTCAACACCACAAGAGTCTTCGCCTCCGTGCAACGACACAAATGGGTACGTCGACGTATTCTTCGTACGTATCGTCTTGTACTCATACCGAGATGGTTCGTCGTCCTCAGGTGCAGCGATATCCACTGCCTACAATACCTTGCCTACTCTTTATCGCAATGACCCTCGTTCGTCGTCAGGATTCAGGTTCATGGCGAGTCATAAGGTAGACGAAAACCCGTGTTCGAGTTCTTTCGCTGTTGTAACACAAATTATAGGGACCTCCCGGTATGGATAATGTGCAGAAGACAGTGGTATAGTCTACTTCGAAAGCAGGCGCGCTGATACTGATGGGGATTATGCGTTGCAGCGGAATATGTGAGTTCTGTTCTCCGTAGATTATGCATGATCTCAATAAGGGTCGAGGACAGAGAAACACTAAGCGCGAATTCGCTGTTATGTCGACGATCAGGCATCCAACACTCCTGTGAGTCTGGGGGTGGTTCATGCAGTCTCTGTAAGTCTTTGTTTGGACCGTCAGGGTTTGGAGGCATAATCATCCTGTACGTTGACAGCTTTGAGCTCGGAGGAGGTAGCGAATCTAGCTCTGTTGAATATTCCTGGCATTCCTAGAGTTGCGGGAGACTTGATCCAGCTCACATATCATCAGGGTGTCGAGTTGCTGGAGAGTGTGCAAACGGTACGTTACATCGAATGCTATACTTTTTCTCCGTAATCTGAGACGGGTCGACATCGCAGAGACTTGCCAGCAAATCTGAACCCGTGACAGATCCGAGACTCCTGAGGCCTGCTTTGCGAGTACTACACAGCTTGGCGCCACAGCTCGATCGATATCCAGAGAACCTGATGCTACACGAAGTTCAGATAGAGTCTTCTATTCCCGTGTACGATGGACAGCATGCAGATGTTTTCGCCGGGCATCTTTCTCCTTCGAAGCAAGTGGCTGTGAAGCGGTTTCGATTGTCTGGGACGCCCGACCAAACTTTCGGACTTTTCAAGGTACGTGTACTTGAATGTCGGCAATCCTTCACGTCTGAAGTTTTGCAGGCTCTTCTTACGGAGTCGCTTGTGTGGGTGCACGTTCATCATAGCAACGTTCTTCCGTTTCTTGGCCTTTGGTCGGATTGTGTACTCGAATCTGGTCGTCTAGAGATTTCGTTGCTATGTATGGTGACCCCATGGATGCGCCATGGCAACCTGCGTACGTTTCTTAACAAGGCGACGTATATTACCGATCAAGAGAGACAGCAATTGGTACGCCCCCACAAGTCTCCATGACTATTGATTTACCTAAGAGATGTGTTCCTTCCGCAGGTTCTTGGCGTGGCGAGGGGATTGGCGTACCTTCATAGCTCAGGAATTGTCCATGGGGATCTCCGAGGCGTAGGTTCATCATCTCAGGGCATGTCTGTTACTGAGCGCCCAAATATTCCAGGTCAACATTTTGGTGGACGAGAACATGTGCCCGCTCCTCGCCGATTATGGGCTTGCGCAATTGATTGCCGAGTGGCCTATGCTTGCCACCCGCAAAAAGCCGGAGGGATCCACTCGATGGACCTCGCCGGAGTTGCTTTCCCCGGAGTCGTTTGGCTTGACAAATTCAAATCCAACGTGTGCCAGTGATATGTACGCTTTTGCATGCGTTTGCTATGAGGTGGGCTCTGGAGCGAGGGAATACACTGGAACTGGCTCATGTGTCATAATAGATCTATACCTCGCGTGCCCCGTTCTTTACTATTAAACGCGACGCCGCTGTGATATTCCGAGTCATGAATGGAGAACGCCCTGCGTACACTATACAAAACATCCCGTACGGCCTTCCTCCAGCGAACATCGAGGGATTGATTACGAAGTGTTGGGATCAATTGCCGGAGAAGCGGCCGTCGGCTGCGCAAGTCGTAGAGTGCCTTCAAAAAGCTCCGTTACTTTCTGTCACTTGATGATCGACATGCAATACCCGTACTAGTCACTTACTGTGTTTCTGTGTATCGTACTCCGAAGCTGCATTGGCCGGTTGCAACTACAAGTAGACAAGTTGAGCACATGCATACTATGCTCCTCATAATTCCAGCGTCTATATTATCGACTTGATAGGACATTCTCGGGCTAGGTGGCAGTTACAGATACTACGTGCTCATGATGGACTGTCCCGCTACTGCCATTGCCACGTTGCGCTAATCGGAGTCTTATATGGGCGCGGATATGAGACAGAACCACGCGGCAGCATTAAGGTTCGGAAACCTGTTGGACTCGGGATCTCTTACCCTTTGCCCTGTTTACATACAACACACAAACTCGATAGGCGACGAGAGCAAGGATATAATCATACACCCTTCCAGTTGCTCGCAGCCCTGAAACTGACCTTCTGATAGAAATCCAGAGACATCTGTTTTCTAGCGCGGTAATAGCGAGGGTACCTCGTGCGATTCTAAACCTTAGACCCGTGGCATATTTTATGTCCATCGAGCCTGCAGCTCGTTGATCAGCTACACCACCCTGGTGGACCCCGAAACTGTGGACCGACGCGATCACGACACGGCAAGCACCACGACTCCGAAGGAGGAGAGAGCCATAAGGCAAACTCAATCAGAGGATAGTTATATCGGACACCAAGGCATGCACGCTGTAATTGCCGCCTCGGGTTGGAAAGATTGCCTATTATGTCAACTCCGCGAGTGAGTACCTAAAGCGCAGTGCATCTTGCTTTCAAGTATTTGACACCATCCCGCGATGGGATCGGACGGAGTTACGGGCTGGTCTCGTGGCTTACTACAGCGAGCCCCGGCTCACATTGTAACCCTTGTACTAATTGTAATCTTCTGCCTTGATATAGTCAGCCCCCATATCCACTTCGTGGTAATTGAACGGCGAAAAGCGGAATTCCGCATATGTAGGTAGTCCAACCCAAAAACCCGCTATTGAAGGTGATGCTGACCTATGATGCAACGAAGCGCCATTCCATTTTCTCTTTGTCAGGTTTCAAGTGTTAGCAAGCGCAGATAGCCCTGCATGATCAGTACAGCGACTCGATTACATGATGGCAGCAGCTTTGAGCGCACACTGTATGCCATGCATGCTCGCGCAGGCGAATGCTTCTTCACTTATCAAGGTTGGGCATGATGGACGTATCAGAGCGCAGCAGCGCCAATGCCGGTTGTGAGGCTTGTATCATGTGAGTGTAATGCTCTCCGGCTGTGCGCCGTGCGATCTCACGGCACAGCGTTAAAACGTTGGCCGCCATCGAACTTCTCGAGTAAGGTGTCGTCGTGTCGTCTGACTTCATATCGCCCGATTTGACATGCCTCTGATAGATAACAAGAATACACCTCTCACGAGCTCGTGTATTGAATCTGAGTGTCTGTCGACATGGATCCATATTGAGACATCAAGCACCATCCCGATACGATATTCTCAGCATACCGCACCTATCTCAATGTATTGATACTACTTTTAGACGCGGAAAGAGCATAGACTATGCATCCGAATGGCAGACCATTACGGTGGGTGAAGTAAGCTTCTGAGCACTGTATACTCCCGTTTGCGGCTCACCGTGTTCGTCGTGGTACCGCGTTACGAGTATCAAGGCATCGAGGTTTTCAAACAATTACCCGCGACCGCAACTCCACGATTCGTCCTGGTGTATATTGGCGCCGTCTTGCAGGAAGTTCGCGAAGCACTTTAGCGCTCGCTGAAAGTCTTTAAATTCCCTCCAGCCGTCACGTCAACCTAACGCTCTCGATCAACCATGGGTAACCGATTCAGTCTGTGCGCACATACCTTTCTCCTGGAAAAACACACTTCCTTACACAGCGTTAACGTAGAATTAGTGGTCTTGATCCGCAATCGCCTGTTCCGGATCACCGTGGCGCCGAGAGCTTCGGGTCATGGTGCAAAGAGCTGCGTACGGGAAACGCAGCAGGCGCACACGATCAAGGCACCCTTGAAATTCGTATGTCCTGCTCCTATTGATATGATGAGGGTCTCATAGCTTCAGGCATCACTGAGCCGGACGTGAACATTTTCAAGAAGATCTATCCTAACGACCATCCTCATGTCGCAGGTGACCGCCGCACATTCAGTCGCGACGCCGCTGCGGCACTGATGGATCGCCTGCTGGAGGTGAGGTGCTCATAGACACTGTTCATGGTGACAAGACTGATTCAATGTTGCCCTGAACCCAGTATCTAGAGCCACCTACCGGAAATCATGATCGTCACGACCATCCCGAAATGCCCGCCATTAGTCGGATTCTCTCAAAGCTGGCAATCTTCACCAATCGGTTCCCTTTATACCTCGACGATGTGAACGTGACGAAGCGCCCGAAGCAAGGAGGGTTTGCTGATGTGTTCGAGGGCACGTGGAAAGGCAAGGCAGTCGCAGTGAAGAGGTTGCGAGCCTACTTAGATCCTTCCATCAACCGAGAGCGATTGGCCAAGGTATATCAATATCTCAGGAATGGGAGCTGACACATTAAATGAAATCATGCAGACTTTCATGAACGAATGTTTGACGTTATTCTTCCTCAAGCACCAGAACATTCTGCCTTTCTTCGGCTTGACGGAATTCTTGGATACCGACCCTAGTCTCAATGCTCAGCGCATTAATGGCCTCAGCAACTCGCTGGAAGTTATGCCTTGTCTTGTGACGCCATGGATGAACAAAGGCGGCCTGCAGGAGTACATACAGAACAAAGTTTCTCGCGGCCGATCCAAGCTCTCCCAAAGGGAGGTTAAACGGCTGGTAACTGTCTTATTTATAACATATGTTAAATCCTTGGATGACGAGGGTTCTTTGTTCAGCTATGTGGAGTTGCGACAGGGCTAGCGTATCTACATTCGAAGAACGTCGTGCACGGTGACTTGCGAGGGGTAAGCTATTGTGCGCCGCCTGTATGGTGATCAGTCAACGTGACCACCATTCTCAGGCCAACGTGCTCGTGGACGAGCACGACAACCCCAGGCTCGCCGATTTCGGGCTTTCGCTGGTTCTGAATCATTTTGCGACGCCAACTTCCAGGACGCAGTCACAAAGTGCCAGATGGCTTTCACCTGAGCTCATTGATGTCAAGGACGCTGACCCAGAGGAACCCAGCGCGATTCCATCTTGCAGCAAAGCAGGCGATGTTTATGCATTCGCCTGTGTGTGCTATGAGGTAAGTCCTGAACGTGTTTTGCTATGGTGTCGCGACCCGTTCAGTAGCTCCTCGTTCACCAACAGGTTCTCACGGGTCGGGTCCCCTTCTACCGCTTTCCTCGCGAGGCACAAGTCATATTGAAGGTTATCCAGGGCGAACGCCCCATCAAACCGACCGAGGCTGAACTTCAAAAGAGTTCATGTATGTTCAATGCGGAGATATGGGCTATTACAGAGCGGTGCTGGAAGCAGGAACTTGCTGAGCGACCAGAGATGCGTGCCGTCCGGGACCACCTCAGTGAGGGTGGCAGGCGTCTCGAAGGCCTGGCGTATTGAGACCGTCGATCTTCACGGATGCCGCTGCGTATGAAGGGAGATAGCGTAACTGGCTTGTGCGATGTATGCAGTCTGTAATGCAACACTGGCTTGAGGAGACATCGAGGAACGATTACGCCCCAGTCTGCAAGTCGACGTCTGCACACGGTGGTTTACTGCTGTTTGCAGAAGTGATGGCGCGTCGTGCTCCAACGCAACTTTTGTCGCATTCGGGCACGTCCACAGGATATCGACGATATCTCGACAACGACGGCGAATTTCAAGATGATTCATACATGAAAGTCGTAGCCCTTGACGTTCTGCAGATGCAAGGCTAGAAATCTTGGACAAATGACGGATAGCGTGATCTCCCTCGGTGCAAAGGACACCACATGAGTATATCGACCGTTTGATGAGCAATCATGGAGCTTGGACTTCAGGAATAAGTTTGTATGATGTAGGAATTAGTTACCGAAGTGCATGTGTGGTTATATTCCGAGTTCGTGAACCTGTGTATACGACGAAGAGTTCGCGGCAGTGCACGCGACCAGCTCGCAAGCTTGTCCTCTTCCATATTCCAATAGTTGTCGTTATCAGTCATACCTGCTCTCAAGCCCGACTTAAACGATGGCCATTGCACAGAAACAAGCTCGGGCCAAGCAGAAGAAAGAAAGGAACACCGCTGCCCGAAATGCCACCACCAAGGGACAGACCAAGGTCCCTACTAGGTCGTCGTCACGTCGCCGGGCAGCAGTTACACCCAGCGACCCGGCGGACTTGCCAATAGAACAGAACAAACCCAGGCCCAAGCCTCGGCCGGTATCGAAAAAGCGAAAACAGTCTGACGAAGCCGATGAGCTCGACGAGCCCCCTGTCTTCTAATGTGTCACGGTGACCGCTCGTGACCGTCTTATGTATTGGCCCTCACGCGAAGGAGCAAAGCGCCGTTCCCGGCCCTCAAGTACTGTATTTGTGCTTCGCGCTTCACTGTCCACCCCTTGCCACGTCGACTCCACGCCGGTCTGCAAACTACCTACAGCAAGTACGCATTGTTTCAGCTTGGCTAGAATCAATCTGAAAGGCTCTGCCTAGAGTTCATCGCCGATCTTTTTATGGGAATGACTTGAGCCGGATGCATTCCAACATCGAGTTTCGTGAGCTACTTGAGGAGGACATTTCACAATTATTGTACTGATATTCCATAAAAGTGTTACACCTCTTGATAAACAGCTCCTCCGCGCTATGCATGGCGCAGCATGCTCAGTACAAGGAGAAACCTTGAACATCCAACCGGGAGATGCGGATCGATTTATGTGCCAGCTGGAGTCAGTCAGTGCAGGAGCTTCACTAATTGTACACTCTACTGAGATGAACACCCGTCGCTATGACAGTACCTTCAGCAACACCATTCCCTTGCGCGCCGAGCGTCTCTTATTCCTGTGATCTTCCGACTGATGCAAAAAATTGTGCAAATCACCGGAGTCATTCCTGGATCATTTTACATGAACCCCACTTTCCTGGGTCAGAACGCGGAGAAGTACGGAGGATATGCCGACGTATACCGAGTGCAGCATAAAGGTCGCCCGCTTGCGATCAAACGAATTCGTTGCAACACAGGCAGCGTTGATGAGTGCACGAAGGTACGTTCGGAAGTTATGCCAGCTTCTTAAATCAAACGTCAAATCATTCCGTAGAAATTTATTGATGAATACCTCACACTACATCTCCTATCTCACAAAAACATCGTTCCTCTTCTGGGCCTTGTCCGTTTCGACAACCCAGGTCAATCCGTGCCATGCATGGTAACACCCTGGATGGAGAATGGAAACTTGATTGAATATATCAGAAGCTGTTCCTCGCCATCGTCTAAGCTCTTGAAGAAATTGGTAAGACTCACTGGGATTGTTGTCTCCGCGAAGCGATTACCTGGTTGCTCAGATGCACGGCACGGCCAAAGGGCTGGAATACTTGCACAGAATGAATGTCGCTCATGGAGACTTGCGAGGCGTAAGCGCCCTTTCCTGTATCGTCCGAAACTGTCTGAATTCGACGCAGGTAAATATCCTGATTGACAACACAGGCAGACCTCGTCTGGCTGACTTCGGCTTATCGAGAATTCTCAGCGAGTACGCCACTCAGGTGGCGACGCAGAACCACCAGGGTGGAAGATGGACCGCTCCTGAGCTCTTGTGTCCAGAACGCTTTTCATCGCAGAGCAATCCGACCTCAAAACCAACCTTTGAAGGCGATGTATATTCGTTCGCATGTGTTTGTTATGAGGTATAACTTCATGTTTGTGGTTTCATTACCATACCCAGCTGATACCTAAATCCTTAGATTTACACCACTAGACCGCCGTTTTATGAGATCCGCCGTGAGGCAACTGTCATTGTACGGATTCTGGAAGGTCAACGGCCTCGTCGCCCGATGAATGGTGATGGCTGCGCGATCACGCCATCGGACACACTCTGGTCGCTGATCGAGAAATGCTGGCACCAGCAAAGCGAACTACGACCGAAAATGACCACCGTTCTACAGCAACTAGATGGTACTTCGGTTCATGCCTCCATTTCGCGTGGTCTACTGATGCACCGAGCTTATCACAAACCAGGGTTTGTTTCATCATGCAAGCGCTTTAAGTTCCGACAATGTGGACTCGCCGTCGCGCCGCAGAGCCATTGAACGGGCCGACGTCCCGACGAGGTGGACCCTTGTCACAACAGAAGTTCACAGCTGCTTGGAACATCTTGGGTACCGTTTGGGTGTTCCATAGGTTTGCCTCGTGTTCCTTCTTCTAATCTGTCATATATCTGGCTCAAACAACGAGGCATACGCCGGACCATACACTGCCGTATCTCAAGCATCCCGTGTGTTGTATGTACAAGATGCCGCGAAGCACTTTACAGCCTGCCAGTGCGAGGCCCAGGGTGACATCCCGCGTCCTCGAGGCTCTTCCCGTTCTGTCGTTCCTGATACTGGATGTAGGTTCTTGTTCACATGTTATCAGGTTCGGCCAGACCAACTCATGTATTCCGCGGATACTCTCGACCGGAGCGCAAGACCTCAGACCCGCACAACTGCGCTCACGTCCTCCGCCATGCTTGGAGCAGATCCGTTACAATCGGCCGTCGCAGGTCAAAATGGACGAGCGACCAAGTGCATCGAGAAAGTGGAAATATGTCACGCACACCGATCAATTTGACCAGCAGCCCGTGCCCATGGGAGAAAATATTATTCACGTAGTTCACGATAGCTTGATCTGGAAATCCTGACCAAACACGATCCCCACGTCTACATTTAGCACTTGCGGTGTCTTGTCCCAAGTAACCTTCAAATTCTTGCCTTTCCCGGCGATACTGAGCTCCGCCCCCAGCGGCCTCTTTGCGCCCAATACCCGCACACGTCGTACGTTAACCCCGAGCGGATACCCGAAGCTGCCCTTCACCGACAGCACGTTGTTTGCGAACGCGAAGTCAACCTGAGTGGTCTTGTTCTGCGTGAGCGACACTCCATCGTCCGCATAGAGCTTGCCGGTCGCGCGGCCGTTTCGCCCGGGGGCGACGACGAGCTCGAAGTCGGTCGCCCGGAGCGCTTTGGTCGTCATCGCACCGCTCACACGCAACGGCAGCACCGAGCCGCCCTTGATGTGCAGCGGTATGCTCGTGAAGTTGACGTTTTCAAGTGTGACCTGTGCACCAGTACCTTCGACCGGAGCGAGCGTGGCGAAATCGTAGAAGCGGTCATTTGGGAGGTAGAAAGAGACGGACGTCGCGTCGTCCTCCGTGACGGGCGAGACGAGCACGGAGGGACCGAAGAGGTACTGCAGGTCGATCCCGAACGTGTTCGCATCCGAGGGGTATGCGAACCAGAGTGGCGATGCGACGGGCGTGCCGTCCACGCTTGCTTGGTGCAGCGCCGTGTATAGGTAGTCGAGTAGGCGGTACCTATCGTCCGTGTCAGCGCATCCGTCCAAAATAGCCAGACGTGGACCGTGACGAACCTAATATTGAGCGCGTTGCGCGCCGCTTGCGCCACTGTCGGCCAGCGATAGAACTCCTGACTGATGGACGTGTCCGCGTTATGCTAAATATCCCCATGAGACATCAGTCAGGTCTGTCTCGTATCACAGATGTATCTTGTTGAGACTTACGTTTCGCATGAACGGGCTAAATGCACCCAACATCGCCCAGCGCGCACACAAGTTCTCCGTCGTATTCTCGGCTGAAACACCCCCAAGCATCAACGTCCCTGCTTTTCCACTGTCACAAAGCGAATATAAGGCGCACCATAACCGCAGATGTCACTTCCGACCATCGGCACCTGGTACACGGTCGTCATGCCGAGCAAGCCCGCGATACTGGCGCGGTAATGCCACCATGTGCTGAAGTTGTCGCCGAGCCATTTACCGACGCGTGCCCCGGCACCAGCGAAGGTCGAGCGTGTGATGACGAGCGTGCGCAGTCCCGGGCGACGGGCAAGCATCGCCTCGCGGGTTGCCGCGGACATCATGGTGCCGTACAGGTTGTCTGCGTCGATAACGGCAAGGTCAGGCCACTTGGCAACAGCAACCGAAGGCAAAGGACTAACGTGTATCGTACTCGATCAGTCCATTGTAATGAGTCGCGTCCGTCTACGAGGATATCGGTCTCTGCATGGAACGCCCGTAAGAGTGAGCACACGCACATCAGCGGTTTTGCTCGATAGCACGCCCGCCGCGTTGTTGATCTGGTACGGCGGCGTGTTCATATCCTCGCCGTCGTGGCTGATCGGCTGCTGCTCGCGCTTTGCTGCCCCAATCTTCTTCTCCCTTGGACTGATCGCCGAAGCTGAGGCTCTAGGGGCCGAAGATGCTGCGACCGAAGCTGAGCTCGCGGAGGCCGACGTTGCTGAAGTTGAAATCGAGCTCGCCGGTACGGAACTTGCTGAAACAGAAACCGACGACACGGCTGAAGCCGAACTTGCGCTCGCGGTAGTTGCCTTTGATGAACTCGCCGTCGCGCTCGCGGTGCCACCGAAGATCGGTGTGTCAGGGTCAGGTGGTGAACTTGTCCTCTGTGGTGGCAGGTTCTGCTCGATCGCCTGCTGTGCCGGATCCGTGCACGGGAAAACGCAGAACTACACGGAACCGATCAGCCTCACGTTATAGAGGAGGACGGCTGGAGAATAGGATGACTCACGCTCGAAGGCTCGTTCATGTCGATCCACGCGCCGTCAATGTCGATCCCGGTCGATGGATTGAAGAAGCTTGCAAACTCGGCAGTCCAGAAGGGGGACGCGTCGGGATTAAACCAATCTGGCCAAACGGTAACACCTGTCCGTAACATTCGTCAGTTTCGCGGAGCATGCGTGAAGACGAGAATGGAAGAGCAGATTGGGCGCAGACGAACAATAAATTCAGGACAATAGGAAAGTCCAGTCAGAGGGCCAAGAGAAAAAGGATACAAAGGAGAGGGAGACACGCACCGGGCCAGACAAGACCTTCGTAGTAGGAGCCGTTTGGATAGCGGAGCCAGACGCCTTTCTCAGAACCGCGGGCGTATGCGCTGTCAGCCTCATTGGGAAGGTAGGCAACCGCGGGGTCTACCATCATCACTAGAGGAAATATCATATTAGTGCCATGTTCCTTTAGAGACATGTCAAAGAAACAGGCAGGAACGCACCGTATTGCTGATCGTGCGCGTGCAGGTAGTCGACGATCTCGCGCATGCGGGACGTAGGGAAATAGTCCTACGGGGGGCATCGGGGTGTCAGTGTTCAAGATCGAATCAAGGGGAAGCGAAGAGGGAGAGGACGTACGGCATCCAGAGTGAAAACGCGACGGTTGTACATGTAATCTGTCGAACCAGTAAGCTCAGTCCATATATGCGCGCGAAAAAGAGAGCGCACCGATGTCGGTCCACATAGTTTCGAGTGGAATATTGGCCTTGGAATAGTTCACGATCACGTCCGCGACGTCCACGAAGCCTGCATTATTCATTAGCACGCAAGCTTCGTGAAGACCAGAAGGACAAACGCACTTTCGTAACCAAATCGGCACTGGTGTAGCCCCAAGCTCCAATACGGTACCTCCGCCGGCTTGCCTGCAAGGTCTGCGTACTGCCTCGCCACCTCGTTCGGGTCCGTCATGCTCCCTGCAAGGAAGTACATGTCGATTACGCCGCCAACCACATTATACTCCAACGTCGTCGTGTTGCTCCCCTCCGGTTCATCGAGCTTGATGTCCATCCCATTGGAATTGAGGAAGAACACGCCGTGCGTGCCGCTGGTGCGATGGTCGAAGTAGACGGGGTGGTTTCCGTACAGGTTCGTCCCGTTCGGCACGCCGTAAGCGTCGCGGCTCCAAAGCGTCCGGGTGAAGTTAAGGGTCGGGAGGCGGAAGGTGTCCGTGTGTTCACCGAGCCCGTACACATTCGCGTGCGCGGGTAAATCGGTTTTGACGCGCAGGTATTGAGGCGCGAAGATGATGGGATGTGCGCCGGTGCTGAAGAGCGATTCGTGCGTCGAGGCGCGGAGGATGGAGAAGGAGAAGGGCGAGGAAGTGTAGGTGAACTCGATGCTCGCGTTTTGCGGTGGTGTGGCGTCCGGTGTCGGGCGGGCGAAGACCGAATCCGGAACTTCGTATCGCGTTGAGGATGGATCGGTGATCTTCAGATGTATGCGCGTCGCTGTCTACCTGTCAATACCGCGCATATATGCGGGGAGGTCGAAGGAAACGTACAGGTCTCGTATGAAACCTCGAGCCGCAGAGTCTTCACGTCGTCGCCAAAGACGCCGCATGGGCCTCGGAGGACGAGGTTCGCGGTGAGGTCCGCGCCGGACGTCGATACATTCGTCGCGTCGTAACCTGGGCAGGCATCGAGCACACTCGGGTCGATGTATGTTGCTCGTGCGCCATAGAACGCGGCGGCGAACGCGAGCAGGCCAAGCTTCATGATGACGGTCGTCTGGCGTTAGCGTCGACTCGGGGCATCGTCGGGACCGTTATATACGGTTTCATTGTCGTTGACCGAGACGGGCTGGGCTGGATCAGATGCGCAAGCCACGGGACTAGCGCCGCGCTTCTCTCTTCGAATCCGATCGCGCCGTCGTGCGCAGGACCTGAAGCATTATGTCATGTATCCCGCAAAGTCGCACCTTCGCGTTCAACCGCGTTACGGACTTGCTATGGCTCAGATTGTACTTCGATGTATACCTCGCGTTTCGTGGTGACTCTGTCGACCGTGTTCTCATATGGACACCTCAGAAAGATAAACATCGGCGTCTGCACCGGAACGCTCGAAAATTCTGGGCTATTGCCAACTACAAAAAGACCATACTACGGTAGTGTTACTTTGCCGCCAAGCGTCGTGGGGGCTTCGATCACGAGTCCGTTGTTACCTCCGGCACGCAATCCCGGATGAGCTGCGCGAGATCATTGGACAGACTCGCATACTCGAACTGAGTTCGACTGCGAGAGAAATACTTGTCAAGATTGCTTCCATCATAATACACATCCGTAGTAGCTCACCGCGTCATCTTAAACGACAATTCACCCAGCTCTAGAACAACTTTCCAAACCCAGCCGTCGTAGTAACAAGACTTGACGGTCGAGGTGTGCTGCCCTTCTTCATCCCAGGCCCAGTATCCCCAAGCCACGTGCACTGGCCCGACTTCAACAGGAGGGTACTCAAAGAAATATATGGTGGAGGGTATTGTGGCCCCTCCAGACGGCAATACGAGCTTCGTCTGGCGGAACATGAGCAATCCAGTCACTAAAACAACGAAAATGAGCGGAAGCAATCGAACGTTGAACTATACAATGCCGACTGACCTGCGCCAAGGTCAGTGGCAAGAATCCCATGGTGATGGGCTGTCTGGGCTGCATGCTGAAGCAACCATAGCCACGCTGCTGGCGTATCTGCAGTCGGCCATGCGAACTCGCGAACCGATATGCCGCATACACTGCCGTCAAAACAGACGGTGTGCCTGTAATATATCAAGCTCAGTGTATACCACCCATCATTGAAGCGAAGACTGAAAGCCGTACCTGATAGTTCCATCCGCGAGCTCCACATATGTACCCTTCCCCACCTTTTGCGCCGGCCCATTCATAGTGATCCACGAAGCAGAGCGATGGGTAGGAATGAAATATCGAGATCCCAGTTGAGCTCGGTCACAGACATATGGCCGATCATCATAACGGATGTTCATAACCGGCCCGGCGCCTATGAATCGGCAGTCGAGCACTTGTTTGGTGTATAGGTGATCGGAGACCTCTCCAACGTCTCGCGCTGAAAGCAACGCTTCCAGCAGCTGCAGCGGAGTAGAGCCGAGTGCGTTGTGAAGGGCTTCGTTAGAGGATTGATGTGACCAAGTAGGTTGCGCCTGGTTTGAGCAATGAGCATTCGGCGACAAGGTTATCAAGCATGAACGGAACCACCTGAATGAGAGCGGATCGATCATAGTTGTTGTTCCAATACCACTGGCATTTGCGCCGCTCTGGCTTGACTTCGGAGAACTCGAGATCAAAGATGACCCGGTCGCTTTGATCGACGTACGCAGTGTAGCGGATCTGCGAAGCGTGTTATCGAGGGGCATTAGCTGTATGGAATTCTGACGCACGTCAAACATGGTCCTCTCCAAGCACACAGTAATATCCCCCCGGCCATCCAGACCGAGTGTTCCATTCCAGACTCGTCGATACAGCTGTCTCATATAATCCAGCAGGGAGTCTGCTGTGCTCTATAAAAAGATGAGAAGACCGAACATTCCTCATCGCCAGAAGCGAACCTGCATCTGCTGCGTCTGCAGGGAGGTGAGCTCTTCATCGGCGCTCAGGCGAATCAACGTACCCATATCACCGCGTTTCTCAGCTGCTGTTCAGAGGCAATGCCTGTCATGCAAGCTTCGACATCCACGCGACCTAATCACATCCATAAATACAGCTGAACCGGAGAGTTTCGGTGCTCAGAGGTCACCTGCATGGGCAACGTAGAACGGGTCAGATGAGTCCCGCGAATATCCAATCAACTGCTCAACGTGAGCAAATCTGCGATTCGACGATGAGCAACGGGCTCGAGCACAATGATAATACTCACCGAAGACGTACGCCTCGCAGGAAGTCGATCTTGGCGCGGAATGCTGCATCGCGACGAGCATATCTCTTCATGACATACGTTTCGTTGGTCTGGCCGACAGTTACCAGGTATGCAGCCGCATCATTGCCGTTGAGTACCCGTAGTTCCTCGGCGATCACGAGATCGCTACTACGAAACAATCGGTACTAGTAGAGACATCAGTTACACCATCGAAGCCGAGAACGGAAACTCATGCTCACGTCGCCGTCGTACGAACTTTCGGGCTGCTCCTTCACCGCGATCTTGTCCACCGTAGTCTGGATGCCTTCGACCGCTATTTTAAGATGCGCTATACTGGTCCCTGAATCAATCTGGGAATTGATCTTGGGGCCTTCGTCAACCAAAACAGAGAACAGCTCGCGTGCTTCACATACTCCGAAGATATCTATCGCGTCTTGGAACTCTGACGATATCCTGCGCAACTCGGTGCTGATCCTCGATTGGCTAGCGAGCCGTTTGAAGAAGGTGATTTCTGCCAGCTTCGCGGCGAGCGCTCGTGTATCGTCCAAGGCCCTAGTGGTGGGGTGAGCGCCATGGAGGGCGGAATACGATGGCATTACCGCAGAAGGATGTGTATGTCTGGAGTCAACTTCGCGACCTCTTGCACCTCCATGCACATAACTTTGTGGACAATTGCACAAGCTACCGCTGCGGCACGACGTGCCAGGGCTTGGCAGTCTTCTTTGTTGGACTTTGCTTTCTGAGATGAGGGTCAGCAAGTTGTCCGAATCCCGTCGTAGATACGACGCACCTCCGCGATCTTCGCTATCTGCAGTGCAGTGCCGAGAACACCCTCAAGATAACTACCTGCAATGGGTACGGCTTTCGTCGCTGCCGTGCTAATCTCGAGTATCTGTATGGTTCGGTTCATTGCAAGGGCGGGACTCTTGGACGGGGGTATCGTGGTACGACTTGATGGAGGGAAGGGAAAGCTTGACAGTGCCGCCAGTCTGCATTCGAGCCATCTTTTAGGTCCTAGTGTAACAAGGCGAGATGTATCGAGGGCATCTCGTGTTGTACTCTCAACAGCTTTGGCTCGTCCTATAGGCGTGAAGGCTGTGTGGTACATCTAGCAGCGCAGAACCAGCTCAGTGATCGATGATACTCCAACAAAACCGCGATAGTAGCACTGATTCTCGTCCAAGGGTTGCTTCATGTTCAGAATATGGAAGGTATGGAATAATGAATGAGAGCACTCGCTTTAGCGACGAGCGTCAGTAGTCAAGGCGGTCGTCAGTGGGGCGAAACTCCTTCGGCCCGGTCGTTGTTTGTGTTTGCTTGCTTGGCTACCTTTTCCTCGCGGACAAGCCTGTTCATCCGCTTTGTACTTTTCTGCGTCCAGCGAGCTATGCGGGCAGCATAGCTTTGATTCATTACTACTTTGCATGAGCTGTTCACCCATGATATGTTTGGCTCGCTTCACAAAGCTCTTACAACGCCCCAACCCTCTTCGACGGCCAAAATACCAGAGATCCATGCCGACGACGATACATCGCTTTTGCATTGGTGTCGTCGCTGCCCCGGGCTACTCGCTGACCGCACTCGAACCATGGCAGGATTCGCCCCACGGCTGTTCGCAGTAGACATGACTGCCGCCAGCGATGTTGCGAGTAACGCGTTCGTCGAATGCATTACAACTCCACGTGCAGCAGGACTCATGCTTTAGTGTCATTCGACTAACGTTCCAGGATCAATTGAGAGTGCACTTCGACCGCGCGCACCTCCTTTTGCGAGGGTGAGGTCGGGTGAGATCGGGCGACCCGTTCACCTTCGTGCGGTGGTTCGGTGAAATGTCCGCTTTCGCGCACACGTCTCAAGCAATCCGTGTGATGCCGTCCCTGCACGGAAACGACAAGCAGGAAGCACGAAATCTAGACAGCGCAACACCATGTACGGCAGCCAGCCATCGTGAGAGCGCATCTAACGTAGGACAGAGACGTTAGATTAGCCCAGTTCGTTATTCCTTCGTCTGGACATTATTTCTGCTGTGCTGCTTCTTGCTCCCGTTTCTCCTGCTCCTCCCGTTCTGCCTGTGTGAAATGTGTGAAACGTCAGTGACACTGCGATCTGAGT
Organism: Punctularia strigosozonata HHB-11173 SS5; assembly: GCF_000264995.1. Classification (NCBI taxonomy): domain Eukaryota; kingdom Fungi; phylum Basidiomycota; class Agaricomycetes; order Corticiales; family Punctulariaceae; genus Punctularia; species Punctularia strigosozonata. The sequence goes on along the minus strand of NW_006767448.1, from coordinate 95,578 downwards.
ATAGATCCTAAGCGGGGAGGATGTCACCTCCTGTCTTTCCCGTTCTGCCTCCATTTCTCTGCAGCATCAAGCTCATCAATGTCACAGGAAATCTGCGATAGGATGAGAATGACTCACGCCCTCCTCCGCGCATAACTAGTGGACAGTTTGCCCTTGCCAGTACTATGGTCGCTTGTCATGGAATCTTGTCTCTGCTGTAGCTTCCCTTCTGTGTGATAGAAAGCCAATATCGGTTAGACTGCAGGCCTGGGGAGAGACAGTCCTCACGGGTCATGGCAAGTAAGAGAGCTGGGCGTGATGGGGAGGTTATCATGAATTACCGACTTGTAATCGATTGTAGTTGTGGGTCCACTTCCCATGTGCAGTGCCCCCTCTAACGATGTCTCGACATCTACAATTCTGTCTTGCTGCCCAGCACAATAGATAACGGATGCTATCCCCTGACGAGTGACATTCGATGATCACCTCACTTATGAGCGGAACTAGGTCCACAGTCCGGTCGTGCTGTGGGGCCAGCAAGGAGGAGCGAGAGTAATGGTCCAATAGTACGTTCTCAAAAGGTGATACGGTGTGCCGAAGAAAACCCTTACTCATTCTTTCCTTGCATTAGAGAGGTTGAAAATCGCATTCTAAAGAGCTTTCGGTACAGAACTAGCCGCTTATCCGCGAACGAATATTTTGTACCTGACCATGTACACGCGAAACAGGACCGCACAATTCTCGCCATATCGGCATAAGGCATTACGGCTGGTCCCAGCCAGGACCCCCGTTAATACGGTTTAATGTTAGAATATTCCGACGACATTTTCGGCCCTGAAAAGGGCCGTACGTCGGAATAATTGCCGACAAAAGCACGTCTGAGGGCGCCGCAGGCCGGAATAATTTTGGCGACATCCGTTCGGAGCGACAAACCAAGGTCGGAATATTTGTCGACAAAAGGATCGAACCATCGAGGGCCCGGAGAGGAACAGCCCAGATATAGCCATTAATTCCCACGATGCCGGAATAGAGGGCGGACGAAATGGGCGCCGCAGGCCCGATGTCGGAATATTTGCCGACAAAAACGTGCCGATGGAAGCAGAAAATTGCCGACAATACGACTCATTTTGGGTCAGCGAATATTCCAACCTTTAACTGTATTAACGGGGGTCCTTCCCAGCCCCGTGGCGCTCTAACTGCGCGGGACCCTTGACAGCTCTGGCGCCTGCTGCATGCGATGTTCGTGCTTCTGCCATGCGCCTCTTGGGGATCACCTGAGAAGCCGTACTCGTGAAGTAAACACTGACGTTACTACTGCCATGGCTGCCGCAGATAAAATTGCGTTTCCGTTCCGACTATGCGATTGATCAGACAGGTCTCAGCAGAACACCCTGAAACTCACAACAACATGTCGCCGGAAAGTCCAGGTGGAGGTGGAGGCGCCCCTAGCCCACGACATATCTACGAGCATTAACTGACAGAGAGGGGTCCGAGAGGACATGACCTATAAAGGTTTCTCGGAACCATATCGTGGAGGCGCCGTTATAGACATCCACGCCAGATAAGTATACGCCGGGGACAATGCAGAATCCTATCTCGTCGCTACAGTGCGCCTTTCGGGGATACCCTTACTCATATCACTCATAGGCTCAAGACAAAGAGTGCATAAGGAGCTCCGGAGGCGCGCCGTGCAGAACAGCGGATTCGTCGATCCCTAGTTGATAATCTGTACAACAGCCACTCTCGTGATACATCATGCAAAGAGAGGTAGGAGAATTGACAGCCTGCGGAGAATGATACGGTCGCGACGAGGGTCGAGCGCATAAACATGGTAGGAAGGAGACATCGCTTTACTGGTCTTGCAGACGACCGCGACCCCTCTTGGCCGATGTCCTTGGCAGGCTTCGACTCCACCACCACCACCATGTCTTGACATCATTTACTCGCGCCGATCGCCCTATATACCTCATGATTGACACGATATCCCCCCTACCGCCCCGCCAACCCATGGACTTCCTCAAGCAATTCGCCTCCGAATCGACGAGCTCGTCCCAGCCCGGGACCATGTCCGGCGCCAACTCCGTCGCCCGCCCGCACGACACCGACACCACCACCTCATCGCACTCTTCGTCCGGGGGACTGATGGGCAAGCTGAACAGCGCGCTCGGCGGCGGCGCGCAGGGAGAGAAGAAAGAAGGTACATGCACGTTGAGAGAGTGTGACACACGCTGACCGGCAGTCAAAGACGCACTCGACAAGGGCGTCGACTGGGTGCAGGAACACATCCTTGGCCAAGGCAACCAGTCCAACGAGTCCGCGCTTGAACAGGTCCGTTTCTACGTGCCCTTCTTTGACCCGTGCGCTGACCTTGTCGCGTGCAGGCAAAGGATGAGCAGATCTCGGATGCGATTCGACGTGGGTTCAAGACCGCCACGGGGCACGACATTCCTGTGAAGGATAAGTCTTGAGCGGACGAATCGTTCGCAGGTGGCGTTACCACTTGATCGTGGATTGTCCTCGGTCGCATGCATACATTGTGTAGGACGGTGATGCCTTGGACTTGTAAAGGGCGATACCGACGGCAGGTAGAGCGAACATTTGTATTGTACGTTGGCATGGGCATATGCTCTCAGAGCACAGCAACGATATAAATCATCTTGCGCTGGACAGAGCGAGACAGCGCGATCCTCAGGAAGTGCCCTTCATCCTCCTCAAGCATAGCATATGCGACCATCATCGTCCTCACGCATCGTCGCCGCCCGTCACCACCTTCCGATGCTCCGGCACCTCCGCGTCCTTCGGTTCCGTCTTATCGACTGCCTCGCCCACGTACGACGGGAACCTACCCGACCATGTCCGTCATCAGGTTCTCTCCATCTCATCACAGATGCAGGAGAGAAAAGTACGCACCGCGGTACGCTGTCCCGGGTGAGCTCCTGGAACCGGTACACGACGATCGTCCCGACCTTCGGCGGGTTTTGACGTAGCTTATCCGACATCCCAGTGCCGACCGCGAATTTCTGCAAACCGGCCAGACAATAAGTCAAAAAGCCAGTAGAATGATTGCGAAGGGGAGCATCACCTTGCCAGACGCCATGACGCATTGCAACGCTCCCGTCATCCCCTTGTACTTGCCCTTCCCGGGGACGTATCCCACCACGCGGGCCTCGGCGTCGTAGAAGCTCTATCGTCGCAAGTCAGCCACAGACACCGTCGACCTGACTTGTGTTGCCTCACCTTGATCTTGAGCAGCGTGCTCGATCTCCTCCCTTCATATAACCTTTTGCCACGTCGTATCAGTACCGGTCTTGAAAAGAAGAAAAGAAGGAAGTCACTCACGACCCGGGCTTCCGCAACATCAGCCCTTCGCCGCCCAATCTCTCCACCTCCTCCAGCTTGCTCATCACATGCTCCCTGCTCTCCGCCCGCTCATGCTTCACAACCTCGATCTGCGCCTGCCGTTTCTCCCCGTTTTCGCCGAACGTGCGCTCCAGGAACGCGAGGCGGTCCTCGAAGGGTTCTTCGCCCATGGAGGGCACGTCGAAGATCTGAACGCGCCTTCATTAGACGAGATCCAAGCACAGATGAGCAGCATGTGACCTGGAACGAGATACCCTGCCAATGTGGCGAGTTGACTGTCTTGACGATGGACACCGTGTTCTGGAATTCGCCGCGTCCACCGAAGAGCTGTGAATTGTGCATGGTGGCTCAGTGATTGGAACGAAGACATGAGCTGGGTCGCACCTCGCCATCCAGTGTGATATCCTTGGGGAGCTCTGTGTGTCCACATGAGCCGAGAGCTCGCGCGCCATAACGAACCGTAGTTACTCACTGTCCAAGAACCAATCCGGTGGCGTGAACGCGTTCCCGAGTCGGCTGTACATCTTGTTCGCCACCCCGTCATAGTACGTCCTGTGATGCATAGGTCAATACACGATTACCAAACCCTGGCCGATACCGCACGCACCGAACGCCGTCAAGCTTTTCGGACATCCACCAGCCCGTCGGGTCCGGTCCCTTTTCGAGGTCCCACTTATTCGCGAGGAGCAGCTCAGGGACCCTCCGAGTACCGGCGTTGTCGTCCGCATCCGCGTCTTCGTCTTCGTCTTCGTCTTCTCCGCCGTCCCCTTTCGCTGTTCCGATACATCAGATCATGCGAATCGAGCGAGGGAGCGAGGGAGGCTGACTTTTCTTCGACCGCGGTTTCGCTTTGCCCTTGCCCTTCGACGCCGGTTTGAACCCGTGCGGGTTTTTCAACGTCAGCCTCGCATCCTCATACTCGTCCTTGAAGAACACGCCATCGACTTAGCACTCGATCCTTCTACAAAGACGAGAACGACGCTCACCCCGAGTACCGCCCGCAGATGTTTGCACGAGCGCGCGTTGACCGGCATGCCGCCTTGGTTCCTCCACGCTGGGCAGGTGCTGAACGACGACAAACACGGCCGTCAGTGACTACAAGACAGGAAGGAGTGGAGGAGAATACGCACCAGTAATAGTGATCCCAAGTCCGCTTGATCTTGTATACTGATGAACTCGTCATGCTCTTCTCTTCACGCTCGTCACCATCTTTCATGTACACCTTCGGTCGAACCCCGTTGATGCACGCTAGTTCATCCGCCAATCCCGGTGAGTCGTTAGGCTTCTCGTCTTCCTCGACCTCCTCGACCTCATCGACCTCATCCTCCTCCTTGATTTCGTCTTCAGCGTCTTCGGCCTCCTCCTCTTGAATCGCTTCTATTTTACATGCACCGCAATGAGCACGACAGTCTAAGCAAGTGCAGGCGCCCGAAGGTACCTCGGTTCGACTCCCGTGTTGCCCTGGACGAAGACGCTACGCTCTGTGGCTTCGTCTTGGACAAAGAAGCGGGCTTGCCGCTCTTCGAGGCAGGCTTGGACGTCACCTTGGAAGCGTCAGGCGCGCCAGTCACACCCGGAGCGCCTTGTGCTTGCTTGCGCGCGATTCGGGCGTCCTCGTACGCATCCTACACGAAACGTGCCTGGTCAGCCGGAAGTGTCGTATGCGCACAGGAGGGATGGAACTTACGCCTAACGTAGCGCGGAGGTGTTTGCACGTCCTGGCCTCCGTCACGACGCCCTTCTGAAGAGCGGGATAATATCGACACGACGCTGACCACCTTGCTGGAAATGGCTCACCTGATTCCGCCAAGCGGGGCATGAGCTTCAGAAGCGAACGTGCATCTGAGTATCGCTGGGATGGAGGATACGTGTTCATCATCGACATACCAGTAATAATGGTCCCATGTCCGCTTGATCTTGTACACCGTCCCGCTCGCTGCTTTGCCCTTCCCTTTCGATTGAGACTGTACCTCCTTTTCCTCGCCGTCCTTGAGGTACACAGCCGGACGCACGCCGCCGACAACTGCCAGCTCATCCGCGTCATCGGCCGCAGCCCGCTCGCCTTCTGCGTCCCCGCCATGGTCGCTCGCACCCTCCTCTTCCTTGACTTCGCCTTCGGCGTCTTCGGCTTCCTCTTCCTCGATCGTCTCTGTGACCCGTACAGTGAGCGCTGTTGCCTACACAACACGCACGCGCATACCTCGCTGAGACCCCCTTGTCGCCCTCGTCGACGACGCGGGCTTGGACGCCGCGCTCTCCGGTTTCGCCTTGGACGTGGATGCGAGCTTGCCGCGCTTCAACGCGGGTTTCGAACCCGCTTTTGACGCGTCAGGCGCGCCCGTCACGCCAGGAGCACCTTGCGCCTGTTTGCGCGCGATCCGAGCATCTTCATACGCGTCCTACACATACGTTCCTGATCAGATTGTGGTATTGTATGCGCACAAGGAGGCGATAGCTTACGCCGAGCGTGGCGCGCAGGTGTTTGCACGTCCTCGCTTCCGTCACGACACCCTTCTGGGAAGCGAGGGTCAATGGAAACCTCAAGTATGTGCCCCAAGTTAAGACTGGCTCACCTGATTCCGCCAAGCGGGGCACGAGCTATCAAGATATCGAGTATGAATGAGCATCGCGACGACGCACGATACGCGCGCAGCAATAACATACCAGTAATAGTGGTCCCAGGTCCGCTTGATCTTGTACACCGTTCCGCCCGCCGCTTTCCCTTTGCCCTTCGACTGCGACTGCACCTCCTTCTCCTCGCCATCTTTGAGGTACACCGCCGGCCGTACGCCGTCGATACAAGCCATCTCGTCCTCGCTCAATTCGTCCGCAGCCACGGCTTTCTCGTCGCCCTCCGCCTGGGGTCCGTCGACCTCCATCGGGTCTTCCTCGTCACCGTCCGCGTCAGGCTCTTCGACTTTGAGCGTTCGTTTGGCCCTCGATGCAGGTTTCGGCTTGGATGGGGGCTTGGCCTTCGAGGGCGGATTGGAACCGGAGGCGGTCTTTACCCTCTTGCTGCTCCGCAGCGCGGGCTTCTCGTCCTCCTCTCCGCCATCCGCCTCCACCTCCTCGTCAGCCGCCTTCTTCCGCTTCGCGCCCCCCTTCGCCTTCGCTGCGCACCGCCCGCCATCCATTAGCCATAGAGCACAACGTGATCTGTGTATGCTCACCAGCACCGGTCGCGGCCCCTCCTTTCGCCGCGATCCGCGCGTCCTCGTACGCGTCGCCCAGGATCGCGCGCAGATGTTTACACGTCCGCGCGTCCACCGTGACGCCCTTCTGGTTTCTCCACGCCTGCTCGTTCATACGGTCAGCCTGCCGTCATCATGGTGTAGCATACGCCCGTAAAGAACGCACCGGACACGTGCAGTGGTAATGGTCCGCCGTGCGTTTGACTTTATACACGCTCTTACTGCACGTCACCGGTCGTTTAGTATATTCAGCGGTGTGAAAGAGAGGTAGGAAGGATGCGCCGTACCTGGACTGCGACTTGGCCTCGACCTCCTCGCCGTCGGCCAGTACGCGCAGGGGCTTCACGCCAGCGATCTCCGCCAGCTCGTCCTGGGCCATCTTTGTGATCGCGTAGTGGTCCTTTGCGGTTTCCCGTCCTTACGCGGCGTCGGGGTAAGGGTCAGAGTAGTAAAATACAGTGCACGAGTTTTCGGGCTTCAGGGGTAGCGATACGGGCGCTTATTGCAGTACGGGCCGTGATGGTGGTGGGCTCCGACCCACGCGGAGCATGTCGACCGGGCGATAGACAATGACATGCGTTGTAGCCGTGCATGATTCGCGTGCGCAGGAGGCTGGAGCTCAGGGAGATGGCGTCGACGACAAGCACTACCACCAGTCTTCTTTTCAGACGATTTTATTGTTGTATGCTTACGTTTCTACCCACCTACTGACTATAGCAAACGACAAGCCCCGATCATACATAGAGCATCCACCATGACTGCATATCCAAACACTAACACTGGAAGAACCAAACGCATCAATAGACAGGCTCGTCGTAGCAATGGCCTTCCAACACCGGTACCGGCAGAACAAGAATTACGAAAGCGTAAAGTAGGCCGCAGGGGACACGTTAGTAAAACAAACAACGCGAACAAAAAAAAAGGGGGGGGGGCGGGGGCAGAACCGAAAACAGAACGACACGTCCGTCTTGAAGGGGCGAAAGGCGGGAAAATTAAACGGCTAGTACGGTAGTCCGTCGTCGTAAGGAGCAAGCAGATCTTCGTGACACCGATGGCCTTCGTGGGTCGTGAGCTTCGTCAATGAGAGCGTATCCGATGAATCCCCAATAAAATTCAGCGCTTTCTTCACGCCTTGGCGTTCACGGCCGACGCGTTGCCCGACAGCGGGGGCGTCCCGCCGATGACGGCTTCCAGGCGTTCCTCGAGCCCCGTCCCGAACCCCTCCCGCTCGAACTCGCCGCCGACGTCGTCGAGCAGCACGCTCTCGCGCTTGCTCATCGCCGCGTGGCTCGACGCGCCGAACCCGTGCCCGTGAAGAGGGATCGAGCCGGGCATGATGCCGGACAGGCGATGGAGGGAGCTCGCGGAGCTGGCGGTCCCACTCCGCGGCACCGTGCTGCCGTAGTCGGACCCGCCCTGGGACGACACGCCGATCGCGTTCACGACGCTCGGGATGTGCGGCGGAGGCTCCGTCGTCGCGTTGTGCGTGAGCTGCGAGAGCGAGAGCGTGTTGGCGGGAGCGGAGGTGAGGAGGTCGGCGTAACTGATGAACGAGAGCCGCTTGCTCGCATTGCTAGTGTTCGGGCTCGGCGGGATGCCCGTCAGCGGCGGGGACGTAGGCGAGACGCTCAGGAGCGTCGAAGTGCGGCGTTGAGGAGACCTCGACGGGCGGGAGCCAACCAAGGGAGAACTGCTCGCCGCAAACCCAGTTTGCGCAGGTGTAGGTGTGGGAAGCGTCGGCGCGTTCTCCATCGTGGTCGTCGTCGGGCTCCCGCTTTCCGAGCTGGCAGCCGAGTAGTACGCCGATGTAGGCGTGCTTGCAACTTGTGAACCGGGCTGTGAGGTCGCTCTAGTCATGGGCGTGATGGTCTGCTGCGTGTGGATGACAGGCCGAGTGGGAGGCGAGGCCGGCTGGGAGGCATTGGAGACAGGAGATGTCGGGGTGGATGACGGACTGCCCGGGAAGTTGAGGAGGAGGGACTGCCGTTGACCGGCACGGAGACCCATGGGTGACGGAGAGCGGCTACGAGACGCCGTGCCCGCGAGGATGCTGGAGGGAGAGTACGCAAAATCGCCTGTGAAGGTCAAGACATAAGCATGAGTGCGCAAGCGACAGACGACCAAGGATACAAATATAACAAAAGGGGTAAAAAGAAGCGAAGTGAAAACGGTCCGCATAAAAGAAAGAAGTCAGGGACATTCCCGGGCGTAGGGCAGGACTAGGTTGAGCGTGGAACGATGAGCGTGACCGACACTGGGAAGCGCCAGCCGAGGCGTTTAGTGACGAGCGAGTGATGGCATAGAATACGGAAGGTCCGGGATTTGGCTAGTCGTCCCGCAAATACCGAGAGGGATCATGGCACCGACGTCGAATCGAAGATCGATTGCGACTTGGTAACTGCGCGTAAACGACACTCGCAGTCCGATCCGTCGCTGTCGTCAGATGCGGTCGTTGCAGTGTGTTGATGACGCTCGGGAGCGACCGTCGGATGCCGACGCATGGTCGCAGTTGAGTTGGTGGAGTGCCCGGCGGCGGCCTGGCCAATCGAGGGATACGAAGCCATCCCGAACGATGAGGGAGAAATCGGAGGAGTACCCGACAGCGGTGAAGTCATAGCACTCGTAGACGGCGACGTCGCTGCAGGAGCCACTGCTGTCTGAATCGGCATCGCGCCACGGGGCCGAAAACCAGCGCCCGGAGGGGGGACAACTCTTCGCTCTCGGCGAGGAGCGCCTCGCGAGCTCAGCATCGCGCCTTCACCCATGCCCTGCGCGATGGCCTGCAACGTGCTGGTATGGTGGGCCAGTGTCGGCTGCCACGCCTTGTTATAGGCGGCGACGGGCGACGTATCGAGGATCGGCGAGGGCTGTCGTTCCGGCATACCGGGTCCTGTCCGGATAGAGCTGGTGGACGGTGCTAACGGGATCAGCATAAGCGGTTTTTTCAACGAGATGTTTACAGGCGCGAACTGACTCGTCGGTCGCACGTGCGGGGATGCGAAGGTATGGCGCCTTCGCGCTGACGCTCTCCGGCGTACGATGGCGTCCTCGTCGGTGTTTTCAACGTTGTCTGGGCGCAGGGGACGAGCAACGCGCAGCTGGGAGGATGCGAAATGCCGATCCATCACGATCGAGTGGCAGTGCAAACGGCGTGAACGGTTGCGAGCAGAAGACTCGGTAAGTATATGACGACGATGGGAAGCCGCCTACTGCCTATCAGTGAGATAGTTCCCAAGCATGCATGTATATACCCACAGCTTGTGACGGAGGGTACCCTAGGAGGGAGCGCAGGCAGTCGCGCGCGAAGCCCTCATATATAGCGAGAGATGGATCCGGAGACGCCGTCCCTTGGGCTGTCCATGTAACCGCAGCTTCAGGAAAAGGGGGGATCAACGTGCGCCGAAGGGCAGTGGCATCCAATCGTCCATGCCGCGACAGCCAATCTGACGGGGGTCTTCTGTTGTTGATCGCTATTCTTGCGAGTGCGTCTCCCGCATTCAGAGGAGCCAACCGTGAGGTCGGCAGACCATACGACCATACGCGGACAAACTTCGTCTGATTCCATGCGTGCGCGCGAGGGAGTGGAAAGAAACGGCGGCGCTGTTGGCCGAGTATAGATCCGGCTATCGTTCTTCATCAGTGCGTGCTTTCCATTGAGACCAAGATATAACGTACCAATGAACGGGCACTGGAATCGCAGGAGCGCCCGCTGGCTGTGTGGGCAGTGGCTATGTAGTCCCCCATACCCGCGCGGCAAAGTCGCTCAATCGCCGGCGTCGGAGATGTCCGGGGGGCTGGATATATCCGGGCAACTCCTAAGCCGAGATCTTCCATTGCTGACCGTAACGATACGGTTCCATGTTGCCATGTTGATGCCGACCGTGCCCCAAAGGCAAGAAGAAGAAAAAAAGAGGATAGACACCGAAAAAGATGCAACGGACGGTGCAAGAGTCGAAGATAGAAATGAGCGAGAAGAACGTACCCAACATGCTAGCAGCAATGCTGCCCGAAGTAGCCGGCGTTACGACCGCGATTTGATCCTCCTCGTCCTGAGAGAAAGGCAGGGATTAGCTCCATCATGAACCGTAACACCAGCAATGAATAGGGAAGGATGATGGGTCGTCCACCTGAAGACGTAACTCGCGCCGCGAACAGGCATCCATCGCTGTTCCCGCGACAATTTAGCCCATGGCGCCGAAACAGGCAGCTCTGCGATCTGCCTTTCATCAGGGCCCGGTGATCTATCAGGAGCACAGGCGTCTCCCAAGTTGACCGGAGCGCTCTGCCAGATATCAGGCGCACGCGCATGTGGACACCACCTCGCTTTCCACCGCAGTGGGATCTACCATCGTATACTGAGACGATGGGATCTCTCCGTCTCCTGCACCATCGCCCACGCGTGTCTCGGGCATCTTCCAGGATCCGTCTCATCGAAATGCAGATCACGGACAGCGCCACGACCAAAGACCAGAAAACCAAACAGAAATCGCAGATGAAAACACTGCTTACCGGTCCACTGGCCGTCAGCAACGTCGCGGCCTGATCGAGAACGCTGGGCACGCTTTGCTCGAGCTGTTCCGTCGCCTTTCCGCGCGGCATGAGATGGGGGTTCGGCTGCAGGACGGGAGGACTACGTCAGAAACACGCATCGCCGCGAGCGGGGACGTGCGTACGCCGTGTATAGATTGCTTGTCGAAACCACCGTGCACAGGGCTGGGCGCGCCTCCGGCATGGACGGGCGGATTTGTGGATGGCGTCAGCGAAGGAAGCGGGAGCGGCTCGACGTCGCGCTCGAAGATGGCAGACGAAGATGAGTGTCTGAGATGGCATCGTTGGTCAGTCAGGACGCCATCGACGCCGATTGAAGGAGTGGGTGCGCATACATGGACGTCGGTGAGCTCGGGATGCTGCTGTCGTTCGGGCTTCTTGTTCCTCTGCCCATGTGGATCGAGTTGCGCGGGCTGAGGGACCGTTGCTTCTGGGGCGAAGGGCCTGCGTCGGACATTGTCTCCATGTCAGTATATGCGCCGTAAGACGAGCGATGGTGCACAGCAAGGCGAAGAAAGATGAAAAGATAAGATGCGAGAAAGATCGCGAGGGCGCTGTATTTCGCAGGGGATGGGAGATAAAGCGGCGGTGGGAAGAAAGAAGGAGGGGAGGGACAGCAGAGGAAGAGCACGCACCTGGAGCGAGGTTGGTGGCGGAGGTGAGCTTGCGAAGGTCCGGAGAAGAGGCCAGACTTGTCGCGGGCGGAGAATGCGCCTGCGGCGGGGACGGAGGGACTGCGCGAACGATCGTCAGCGTGGACCTGGCACGGCCCGAGGGCATGAGCTGCGGCTGAAACATACGCTTGGGGCTCATCTCTGGCGAGCTGCTCGGGATCGACGTCGTCGGCATGGCGATGTGGAAGACGAGTGAGAAGGTGAGTAGGCGTTGAGTATGGGTCGAGACTGGCGAGGACTTTGGGGTCGGGTGGCAGCGAGACGAGGCGGATGCGTTGGCAGCTCGGGCGCTGTCGAGTGCGATGGGCGGGTGGTGGTGCTGGCAGAGGTTGCTGGCGAGACTGGGAGAATCGTCGGGCGGATGTTGGGTCGGGGGCGATGCTCAGTTTCGGTCTGCTGTGTGCTCGGGGTCGGTGGAGCGCAGCGTTCCCGTGCGCCGATGAAGATGATCGTATTATCCTGTCCCAAATCGGGAAGGTGGCGTCCCCGTCCCGACTCCCAGCCACCATGCTCGGACGCTCTTGCGCATGCCACATTCGCTGTTCAAACCACCCACAGGAAGCTGCGTATCAAACATCGCCGCCCGGCTCGGAGCCCCTCAAGGACGTGCTATAAGCCGATCAACGCGATGTCTCCCCGTACGGATCGGTGGTAATTTGTCGCCTTATTCAAGCAAACAGCAAGACGGAAGGTCATGGAATTCTTGGCACCACCGAGACCACAGGCACTCTGACACGTTCGTGTCCTCGCTTCATTCTCTCCCGAACGTCACTGTCTTGATGACAGCCTCCTAAAATGCTCGGAGTCCAGCTCCGAGTTGAAAAAAATGGTCGGGCCGGCATCTCTTCTGCTTCATTCTGCATCACCTCATGCATATGACCTTAAAATGTGAAAATTTCTGAAAATCTTGTGCACTGTAACGAACAACTGTCTTCACGCTCTAGAGTCTGCCTGGGGAGAGAAACTGTAACCATGTACGCAACGTTTTCCGTACGACGTACGGTTGCGGCCGTCGATGTGATGAACGTACTGTCCCTTCCCACGGGAACGAATGACATCATGGGCTTGTGTACCTGCTTCGCCCAACGTTGCCAGCCTCATAACACCACGTTGGATGGAAATAATAATGACCTAGAACATGCAACAGGTTGCATGTTCTATACCTCTTCACCCCTCGCGGTCTACCGCAATTACTCGCTTTCCACTTGACTCGAGAGCGCGATGGATAGTATTCTTACTTTCTGTGAGTATGTCTCAAGTTGAGCTACGCCTCCGTCCACATCAACAACGCCTCAGACGCGGTTCGGCCATTATGCGGCCCCAGTGGATGTTAATGACAATCTGGGTTCTGCTCTGTCTTTTTCTTGCTTGTGTCTCATTTGTCACGAGCAACACCAGCGCTGCTTGATATAATTGGCTCGGAGTCGCGCTCAGTAGCCGGTTCGTAGCTCTTGATGCGCAACCGGACTGGCCGATCTCGAACGAGCTTCAAGTTTGAATGGGAATAAGTATAGGCCTATGGCAGTGCATTTTCATTGTGGACGATAGTGAAGTTCTGATTTTACGTTAACGACACTTGGATCGGGTGTACCCCGATTCGCTTTACATCCCAGGCTCTCCGCATCTTCAGCATGAGCATGTTCGCCATTTGTTTCGGATTATAGTCCAACCTTCCCAGTACAATTCATCAGGCTCCTTCAGGTGACTTATCAACCGATCACTTGACTGATTGAACAACGCACAGGAATTTCGCGGGGAATGTGAACGATAAGAATACTCGATTCAAGCTCGTGAACCATAAGATCGGGCACGTACGTATACGCCTCAATACAATACACTGATCGTACATCACCAATACATAAGATCCGAAATCACGCTGCGGAGTTGTTCGTCGACAGTGCCCTCAACGGCCTCATCGGAACCTCCTGTACAGGCCATTGCCCGACGAAACCCTCTTTCTCGTCGCCACTCCCATGGCGCGTTTCCAGCGAGCTCCGCATCGTGCTCATGAAACTCACCATTCCTCCACCTCCGCTGGATGCCATGGTTGCGGTGGTCGTCGTCTTGGACTGACCGGACGTGAACCGCATCTCCGAAACGACGCCGGATGCGTTCATATTGGTGTCCCGCGCCTCTTTGAAGCTCACGCTCGAGCTCCATACCGTCGCCAATACGGTAAACGCCGTCGTGGTGAATGCGTTCGTCTAAATGAGAGCGTTCGTTAGCGCTTCGCATCCATTGAGATGCACTTGGGGATATGACAAACCATGGAGACATATCCGGTGGTCACCGCGTCGGACCTGAACAGTAGAATGAGCTGTGTAATGTCCAAGACAACTGCAGTCTAAGTCAGCATCTGATGCGCCGGCGAGGCTGTGGCGCTTACCGGGCACGACAAAGTTGGTCGTCGCTATCCAAAACAGGATCCGAACCTTGTTCCGGAATGAGTCTGTGTACGCCTCGAGCGTGAGCGAGCGCCTCGGTTTAAGGTAGAAATCCTTACACTTTCCGGAGTTACCGGTGGAGATATGGCCGTTTCGATGTACGGACGACTGACTGCGCAGCTGGAAAAGGAATACGGCTGACGCGTATCTGTACGCAATGACCTATCAGCCTATATCGGATGGTCTCCCAAAGCGGTAGACGTACCCGTTGTCCAGCATCTCCGTGATCGACAGCACTTTGGGCGTCCAGGACTGAGTGAGACGGGTGAGCGCAACGGGGTTCGAGGGTCCCGTTGCCGAGCTGATCAGCCACCAGCGTTGCAGGTAGAAGATGATGAGGGACGCCCGCAAGCACTTCAGGACGATCGGGAATATCAACACCGGGACCAAACGGGCCTTGTTTGAGCCGAATACGGCGACGATCCGAAGAATGAGGACGGCTTCGGAGAGCCAGGGGAGCCATAGGAAAAGAATGTTGTAAACCAAATTCTCGACGTTGCTATCGCCATCTAACGGTGAAAGGATGGCATGGATCTGCCATGATATCGTTAGTTCATACATACAATGAACGAGGAAAGAAAAGAAGGACCTCAAGATGGTTGTTCAAGATGCCGACGACAATGCCGAGAACAAGTGCACCGGCGTTGAAGATGAAAACGGGTCGTTTCCGCAGGGGTGCGTCTGAGAGAAAGAAGAGCGCGACAAGCAGCGAGAGGAGGATGGTGGTAAAGACAGTGCCGATCATGATAAACGCGATGGCGGGTCGGATTTCGCGAGCGAACGCCTCGATGATCGGGAGCGCAAACGGCGGTATAGCACCGCTGCCTCCAGCGGAGGGGCTCGAAGTAGTAGAGTTTGTCGACATGTTGCAGCCAACCTGAGGCACAGACAGGACTGGGTAGTGGCGGTGTGCAAGCCTCCTTTAATACGGAGCGCACCGAATGTATCGGTTCTGGACACGGCAGAGATCCCCAGATCATGCGGTGCTGGTCGACTCTAGGTTCTTTTCCAGTGAGATGAGGGAACTTTGAACCAAGTTCGCCCCCGGGGAGCTATTCTATATCGTCGGATCTCAGCCACCGAGCGGTGCGAAGCGCGAAGGTCACGCAGTTAGAGAGCTCGTTTATTCTCGGAGTAGGCGGTGCTTGTCCATCAATGAGTCTTGCCGTCTAAGGGAGAAAAGGTTTGAGCTGTGTTCCCGATAACCCGGCTAGTTCCCGCCAACGAGGGAATGCGCAGTATCTTCGGTCTATAATCGATACCCCCCGCGTCCCGTGGCAGTGATGTTCAAGTATCAGGTAGTCTTTTTGCAAGGGCGTATATCATCCAGTTCTCGCCTCTGCTCCCGGTTGGAGAGCTTTCTGATGACGTGCCGCATTCGTTCGCGGGCCGTGGGACGGACGCCCATGTCCGCGTGCACGCAGTGCTCGGTAGAGACAGAGACACCGCTGCTAAGCAATAGTGTTGTCGGTTCAGTGCCATCGAAAGGATAGACATGCATAAATACAACGAACAGAGCTAGCGTCCAACGCAGAGATGAATGCTATCAACGAGGGATGCGAGCTCGCACGGCGTTTGCACGGCCAATGTTCTTGAGCGGCCTTGTGACTCGTACGTTTGAATATAGCGCCGTGTAGTCGCTGGCTCGTATCTAGCTCCGATGCACTCCTTCGTTTATCACCCAGGCAACCATGCACCATCTCGACCAACGAGGCAGTTTCGGTAGGACTACGCATCGCTGGGCAGTCGAGACAAATCAATCAAAGCGATCTTTCATCTTGAAGGGCGCGAGCCTTAGGAGGCCCTGGGATTTGGATAAGGATGGAAGGCAGCCTGTTGGATTCGGCAGCGAACGCATCCGAAAGCCCGCGCTTCGATGTTTCACCAACGTTGCCGAGCATTGGTAGCAGTGATCCATGATCCAGTCTGTGAAGGGCACGACGTCTTTGGACCACAACGTGGAATTGGCCAACACGGACGATGAGAACAAATGGAGAGAAAGACGCGTGAGTCTTTCAGCGTTCACGCGCCCGCCGTTAGTCCTTGCGCGGTCCTGCGACTCTGACCGATGAGTTTCCTCGAGTACGGCCGTTGCGCGAGTCAATCTACACGATGGTCACAAACTTCCGCGGTATGCGGCGTTGCTGGTACTCGGCAGTATTTCCCGGTTTATTCCTGACCTCTTCGACGAGGCCATGTCGCTGAAGAGCGTATTCCGCCTCCTCGCGACTACCATCCTTCTTTCCTCTCCTGTGCTTACCGCACCGCCCTCTCTGGACGTTATTCGTAACGAGCTTCTGGGTCTCGAGCATGCCATCGTACACACCGCGCTAGCTCGTGCTGAGCTGCCGGTCTGTAACTTCCGCAAGGACGACCCGCACGTCGCGGCGCTGTTCAGCGCTTTGCCGGTGTCCACGAACACCATACCGGATGCGTCGTTCTTCAGCCGCGCGCCGTATCCACCATACATCTTCTACGAGCGCGGTAACGGAACACGGTGGGGAGACACGAGCGGCACCTGCACGTCAGGGAGCGTGGTGTCCTTCCTCTACGACTCTTTCGTCCTCGCCACGTCCGACGCATCCTCCCTGACATCCAGCGTCGATGCTGCTCTCACCGGCACGGCCTCCCTTCTCTCCCTCGTATCCGCCCGAATCGGCACCGGCGTGGACGTGGCCGCCGCGAAACTCGCCGCTAACACCTCCGGGTTCTGCCCTTCGATCCTAGCGCGAAACGCCACCGCCTTACGCGCACTCATCACGGACAGCGCGCAGGAGGCGTCGGTCAAGGCCCGCGTGATGGCGGAGGCGGGCGCGTGGAGCACGCCACCCGTAGTGGGCGGTTCCGGGACGACGCTGCAGCTGAACGACACGGCCGGACCCGAGTTCGCTCCTTCGTTGCTGGAAGCGCTATACGAAAAGTGCGTTCGCCGGTGGCGCATATTGCGACGAGAGCGCTGACGGCGGACTTCAGCTACCTGATCAAGCTCACGTCCGATGTGGAGGTGGCATCTTTGCTCGGATCCGGCGCTGCATGCTGACCCGAGCCCTACGTTCCCGTGTCCGTATAACCCGATAGCCAGGGAGAAATGAAATATGATTTTTGGCGATGCGCGATGTACAGTATAACCGGCTCACAACCCCGCGATCAACGAAGCTAATACCTCAACATATCGCGATGGTATATACGACAGCGTGCAGTACTAACCACGCCATCGCTTTTTATGCGAGCACCTAAAGGACCTTTTCTAGAACCTAACGGTCGTGAAGTCCACGCAGCTCTCGTACGTCTGCGCGTTCGCGGTCCCGGGGTTCCCGAGCCACCACCACTGGATCGCGCACTCGCCGGGGAGCGCGCACTTGAGCGGGAGCTCGTGCGGGATCTTGACGCTGAATTGCGCTGTAGGAGAGCGACGGCCAGTCGTCAGCGAAACGTTCGTTTTCCGATCGAGAGGAATGTAAAGTAAAGACTGACTCTCGTTGAGCGGTGCGTCGGCGGCGGGGATGCTCGCGTTCGCGTAGACCGGCCAGCTGAAGAGCGCGGGCCCGATGACGCGTTGCTCCTTGAGGTCGACGATCGACACGTTCGCGGGGCCCGTGTGCCGGACCTTGATCGTCACGTTGAACGGGACCGTCGAGCCCGGGGTGAAGACGTGCGTGTTGTTCAACTGCGTGTCACGGCGCGGGGTGGTCAGAAAGCTGGCGAGACGTCGAACTCGGAAGAGGACGGTACGCACGTTGTCCTCGCGTTGCAGCCCGCGGCAGAGGAAGGCGTGGCAGGCATCGGCGTTGAAGTCCGTCGCGTTTGCGGCGGCGGCGACAACCTCTTCGATCGGCGCCGTCAGATCTGCGGGTCGGTGAGGGACGCATTCTTCAACCTAAGATACGGGAGGATGGAAGACGCACCTTTGGTGAGGACGCCGTAGGCCTCGGTGCCGCACGCCGCGAGCGCGGCGGGCCCGGGCTGGCGGGGGAGGGGCGAAGTCACGACGCCGTGCGCAGCGGCGGACGCGACGAGGGCGGAGAGGACAGCTGCAGTACCGACGAACTTCATATTTGAGGCTTTCGAGGAGGTTAGAACGCGACGTTCGATTGTCTGACCAGACCAGGCTCAGGGTACGCAGATTTTATACGGGCTCGAACAGCATGCTGTCAGGCTCAGAAATGCCGCGCGCGGAATAGAACATGGGGGAAAACAGGAAATAGGGTGCGCTAGGTGGGTAGGAGGTAGAAGGGGAGCTGCCAGCAAGCGCGTACATGTCGGGTATTTGAAGGAACGTACTCGGAGCGCGGGACACTATGTTTATACGCATAGAAGACGTGTGACGCGGATATACTTGACGCGAAGCGTCCGAGGTCTAGCGCATCGTGCTCTCGGACTCTGAGATAGGACAAAAAGTCAGGAGAAGTGGTGCGTGGGTAGGGCGCCTTTGGTTGTATATGGAGATGAGGCCGACACGCTCGGCGGGAGGACAGGTCAGGTAGACTGCGCGCTGAAGATGGCGATGGCGAGGATGACCCGATGCTGCTTGTTGGCTGAGTAAGATCAGAGCGTATCGCGAGGCGACGAACAGTCGAAGGAGTGCCGACGGGATGGAAGCACTCAGAGCCTCGATGTTGTAGAACGACCGTTGAGAGCAGGTAAAGATATCACGTCCGGCTGCTCACGTAAGCTGAGGTGCGAACCCTAGCGGACATGTCATTGCGCCTGATACGCGGCGTACTCTTGGTCGCAGCTTGTTACAGAGTATCGAGTGTCCTATGCAAAAGACGGCATTGTGTCTCTAGTGTCTCTAGAAAGCTTTGCCGCATCGACCTCGAATGGGACCCGGCAGCGGTATGCATTATATCTCGCTTTCGCGGCGCTTCAGCCTTTCTTTGTCTTTCGGCTCTCGACAAACAGAACCCGTTGTTTGACTGCGTAAACATTGGGTCAACACCGACAGGCAAATAGAGGAGTACGGGCAAGTGGATGAAAAATCATCTGTGCGTCGTAGAATGGGGATGAATGTGTGAATGTGAAGCTCACCCTTCGGGTCGTACTTGATGGCAGACAACTTCGGGCCTACCCTCGGTCGCTGTGTGGTATAGAAGAACCCGGTCTGTGCCGTCGAGATCAAACGGACGATGAGAGTCCTACGAACACCGAGCAAGGCGGTCATCAACGCGCCGCACACCGCCTAAACGCGGGAGCTTGCACGCACTTTGCCTTCGTCTTCGCGGCCATGCTCGTCCTCGACCGCAGACGAAAGTATGAACGATAGGAAGGGGCCGCTGCTCGACACTGACGAGGTCGCTCTGGGCGCGACGATGTCGGCGACAACCGTTTCTTTTCAATGGATCACCTGACCCGATATGGTCACCGGCACCGCCACGGACGGAGGATTGATCTCATAGTTATCGACGGCCGAGCGGCCTTCGGTCCTCGGTTTCTGCATCAGCACTACGACGACGACGATGGTCCAAGCAAAGAACAAAGTCTGCCTCATGTCCGTCCTATGCTCTGCTCATCCCCATCGTAGCTGACGCCCGCGATCTGATTTCCTTCGTGCACTCGCAACGCACACATTGCCTACGGACTCGGGTACATTGCCGCTAAAGCGTGCACGATGGATGGGGAATCGCGCCAGAGCCCAACATGAAGGGCGACGCCATCTCCGCAGGCGACACGACCAACATGGACACGATCGCAAAGGACCACTCCTACCGCTCGCTCGCCGCGCACGGCCTTGCCGTCGGCCTCTCCGACGGCCTCATGGGCAACTCTGAAGTCGGGTACGCATATAACTCATTTCCTACTCATTTCCTACATTTCCCATATGTACTATAGATGCGCATATACGGCGCACATGATCGTTGGCTGATCACCCCCCGCTCCCTTTCTCGCAGACATCTCAACATCGGCGCCGGACGTATCGTCTGGCAAGACATCGTCAAGATCGATGTCTCCATCAAGAAAAAGCAGTTCCACAAGAACGAGAACATCCTCGCCAGCGTCAAGCATGCCAAGGAGGGAAACGGCCGCCTACACTTTCTCGGCCTGGTTCGCCCGTTCTAATCCCGTCCTCCTCGGATCCCCTACTCAGTCCCCCGATCACAGGTCTCCGACGGCGGTGTGCACTCGCACATTCACCATCTGCATGCCCTCCTCGAAACCGCGAAGGAGAACGACGTGCCCGAAGTCTACATCCACTTCTTCGGCGACGGGCGTGACACCGCCCCGCGCTCCGCTGCTGGCTACGCGAAGGACCTCCTTGCGTTCATCAACGACAAGGACGGCTTGAACGGGTATGGAAAGCTCGCGACCGTCGTCGGACGCTACTACGCGATGGACCGCGATAAGCGCTGGGAGCGTGTCAAGGTTGCCGTCGACGGGTTGATTAACGGTGTCGGCGAAGAATCGGAGGACGTGGTCAAGACGATCGAGGCGCGCTACGAGAAGGACGAGACGGACGAGTTCTTGAAGCCGATAATCCTCAACGGCGACACAGGCCGCGTCAAGGGTACGTCGTGCTCCCTCTTCGTGCGCAGCTGAGCTGACCCCCCATCTACTGACAAGAGGGCGACACTCTGTTCTTCTTCAACTACCGCTCGGACCGCATGCGTGAAATCGTCACCGTGTTCGGCTTCCCCGATCCGCCAGTAGACGTCCCCATCCCCAAAGATCTCGTACGTTCCGAGTTTGTTCGCACAATCCTCCGTGGTACTGACAAGAACCACGCAGCACATCACCACCATGTCGCGCTACAACCCAGAGTGGACATTCCCCGTCGCCTTCCCGCCGCAGGCTATGACCAACGTTCTTTCCGAATGGGTCGCCAAGCAGGGGCTCAAGCAATGCCACATTGCCGGTACATGCTACTTTCCATCCCCCCGGGCGAGCTTGGTGGTCGCATGCTAACTACTCGATCAGAGACGGAGAAGTACGCGCACGTTACCTTCTTCTTCAACGGCGGCGTGGAGAAGCAGTTCGAGCACGAAGAGCGACACATGATCTCGTCCCCCAAGGTCGCGACGTACGACAAGCAGCCGGAGATGTCCGTCCAGGGCGTCGCTGACAAGGTCGCCGAGGTACTGAAGTCGGGCGAACACGACTTCGTCATGTGCAACTTTGCCCCGCCCGACATGGTGCACCCTCCTTGCTTTCCTTGCCTCATGATCGCATCTGACCGTCGGCGTCTCGCGCTCGTCGTTGTAGGTTGGCCACACCGGCGTCTACGATGCGGCCGTTCAAGCCATCTCTGCGACCGACAAGGCCGTCGGCACCGTCTACCGCGCCGCGCAAGAGGCGGGCTACGTCCTCCTCATCACCGCCGACCACGGCAACGCGGAGCAGATGATCAACCCCGAGACGGGCGCGCCGCATACCGCGCACACGACGAACAAGGTACCGTTCATCATCGCCGGAGTGAACGGCAAGGAATGGACGTTCGAAGAGGAGAAGAAGGTCGGCGACGAGGAGGAGGAAGGCGCGTTATGCGACGTCGCGCCGACGGTGCTGCACATCCTCGGCCTCGAGAAGCCCGAAGGTGAGAAACCATTCGCGCGGGGTATTTGAGATTGCATTACAGATACTGACTCGGACGGGTTTGCAGAGATGACCGGACGCAGCTTGCTCAAGACCGAGGCTTAGGGGACGCTCACGTTGGGCCAAACGAGAAGTGACGATGAAGAATTGATAGAATGTACTTCGACCTGCATGAATGTATCAGCTGTAGAAAACTCGGGCAAAACACATAGACATTTGATTCTGGGATGGTCGGCGGCGTGCATCGGCTGTGATCACGAACGGCGGAACGCAGACACTGCACGTTCCGAAAGGAGGCTTTATTATTGAATGGATATGGCCTTCGGAGGACAACCTCGCATTGCCTCGCTCATCACAAACGATCACAGCAAAATTAGGCCTGGTCTCACTGAATTAGGTTCGCACCATGCTTCAGAACAATGGAAGTCATGAATACAACTAGTAGGGACGCTGAGTGTCCCAGCGTCAAGTAGATGTACCGGAGGGAGCGAAGGTTCATTTCAGGTGATTTACACCCCGCAAATCTCAGGTTGTAGATGTCTAGGGTAGATTGATCACGATCTCGGCGTGAGTCAGATTTACGGTACACTAGCGTCAACAGACAAATGGGCGACGGGCATCGGTATCGCTTGCAACCGTTTCTCGGCGTTCTCCGATGCGGAGTGCACAACAAGATGAGATCCACAGGACCCTACGAAACATCGTGTGTCACAATAGAAAGGTGTGTCCGAGTGGTAAACATTGGCATCGCCTGCAATTCATAGGTCGCATAGCGCGAGTTCGGCTCTCCGGGAGCCGCGAAGTCGTCGGTGCCCAGCGCACTCATGTTGAGAATGAGGCGCGAGCCTGTGAACGATAGATATGATTCGAACCACCTAAAAACTTGTCAAACCATTACGATATGTGCAATCGCGATTTGCTCATACGCAAATATGACCGGAACAGTAGAGTTTTTGACTATAACGGATGTGAAGGTGCCGATCATGCCACCTGCGAGTAACCATGAACTTTGCGGTCGAGCAACACTAAATGAAGCAAGTTGCGTGGATTGTACGCACAGGCGACAAAGAAGAACGCCCATGTACTGTCTCGAGCGATCAGGGGCAAAATAGGTGTGGAGTACGCCCATCCCTGACGTATCGCAGTCAGCAACCTGCGCATGGTGAGCGCGAGGAGCGTTATCTGAAGAATAAATGGTACCACACTGGAAGAGGCTGTTATGAGATGTACTCCCAGTACTTCGGCGGGCAAACTCACAAGATGCCCAGAAGCATCGTGCGGACGCGCGGAAATTGATTCGAGGTGGGTGTACATCTCTGAGGATCGAGCGAGATTATCCGCGAGCGTATCTGCAGATACTGTGAGCCTCGATGCAGTACAAGAAACTCAACCTGTGGCTTCGGAGAGTGGAATTTCTTACAGGAATGACCGCAGCAGCCGTTATGATATGGGATATCCAGAGTGCCAACACGGGCCAAGCAACCACTCGCCTCTTATTATACAGTGCGCAGACTGCATTGTGCTCGTTAGCTCATACCTTGATCCGTGAGAGCATAAAGCATACCTTGTAATACTAGAATCAGTTGCACCGCAGAGATGACGATGGAGAGCGTTGCACTCCGAAAGATGAACCAGGAACGACACTCCGCTGCATCGAATCGCGTTCCGGATGATTGGAACAAGGTCCGTGTGATTATTGCGCTTACCGCAAAGCAAGGATGAACGCCCGTGATCCATGAGCTCGTGAGGGTAACCCTTACATCTGTGAAACCATGGGGAAGTAGCGAACGACGATGAACAAGGCCTGTTTCGCTCTTCGATGTCTCCACCGGGAGTGCCAGACGTCCTCGACTTCGTACTCGATTGTGATGAGGTAGTCCCATACCAGAAATGACAGAGCTGCAACTGTGTTCGTGATGCACATCTTCAGCATTTCAGAATGAAGCTGCGTCAGGACACACACCGCTATGGCCATTGATAATCCTTCCGGTCTCTACGCCCTTTATAATGTCCGATATCCTCTCTACACCAGAGCTCATAGCTTCGTCCTAGCAAGGAGCTTGTAAGGGGAAAGGAGGGAAGAGGTGTGCTTGACGGCGCGTTCTCAATCGCCCATGCCTATGCGTGCAGCGTGCACGAGAGCTGGTCGGCGAAGGAGGGGATGTAGTTGCACATGGCCATCCAACGCGCCTCTTCTGTGATTATGTTCTGGTCTTTCCGACAAGGTGGCCAGGTGACTTCCTTTACGCACGGCCCCGCCGTGTCCCACTGGCTTCTCCGTGCATGTCCAATCGCGAATGGCTCCTTTCAATATGTTCCCATTGCGCGGCCGCGCGCGCCGATGTTGAGCAGTTTGCGTCTCCGGGATATCTTCGCTATTTCGCTTCCTCAGTGCTGAGTGTGACCACATGTCTATTTACGGACCTGTCAATTTGTCCTGGCGATGCCACGGATGCCACGGACAAGCGTAGCTTTTGAGAAACGGAGGGCGTGGCTATATATTTCCGGCAGGTTTAGAGATATTTGCAATTAAGATTGTCGAAATCGTTAGCAGGCAAACTCTGAAGGAGCTCGTGAAATCACAATCGCAACGGAAATATTTGCGGTCTACGATAGGTGACACGTGTTTTGGTGACTTGTTTGCTGCTATGACGGCGTAGCCTGAAAATATTCCTGCGAGCTCCAGAGGTGTCTACTTGAGGGGGTTAGTGCGTATCAGACGAACCAAGCGTGTGCTCCAGCGAAGGTAGAGATTTGAGGCCATTTCACACACTCGATTAAGCTCTTGCTGTCGAATGATCGTTGTTTGACGTAAGTCCGTGTCGTTGGGCGCCTAGAGTCCTCGCAATTGGTAATCGTACGGATGTTTGGCTGGTAGGAAGGGCGCCGAGCCGGCGCGGTTACCTCGCTTGACGCTGGTGTATGGATCGAAATAAGTACTGAAAGGCATGCAAATGATGTTGTGTCATTGCGATGACACAATAATTATCTAATACATCAGCATAATTGATTTTCAGTTAAGATTGCACACGTCGTCAAACACAGTAACTGTCAAACTGATCGAGGAGGGAGACAAGCGTGCTTTACTTACACTCTTAAGACGTAAGATCAGTATTCGTGTCGCTAATCTGAATCTGGACAAGGCTCCTCCACCAGTCCTCCTTTAACTGAATAGAGGCGTTTTGCAAACGATAACAGTAGTAGGAATTTGGTACTGTGTCAGGAGCTCGTGGGAATTATATCGGTATTGTATCGAAACGATTTATGCGTTGCCTTTGCCCCTGTCTCCAGCGAGAGCCATACCTAAACACTGCAGCGGTAGAAGTTGGTGCTATAATACATATACATATTGTTACATTCTGACTCAAGCATTTTCTCGCCACTGACTCCATGCGGGGCCTCACTGAACAGAGGCAGCAGAGGATGCTTGCACGTGGGAAAGGTGTTGGAAAGTTTCGAAGCGAGGTTCCGAGGTTCTCGATAATTATCGTTTGCAAAACCGCTCTAATACTATGATATATTCGCTACACAGGATAGCGCATATCGTTAATGGCTACGTGGGTGGTCAGGATGCCCACGTTCTCCGGTACTGAGGTAACCTGCAGTTCGTACTGAGCCGTAAAAGTATTCCTGAAACTCGGCGGTGCTGTTAACGTCTCCATGTTAAGAATGAGGTGGGCACCAGTGAATGAGATGTTCGACATCAGCCATCTAAACACCACTAAGCACGTGTGTACACCGAGATATAAAACGGCCCTACGTTGTCATCAATATGGAGACCATGGCAGCCTCCATAAGCAAGGAGATCAAAGTGAGCATGGTTCCCACTATATCCTTGCTCAGTTTTGAAACTCCCCTTGTCATAGAGCTTACCAGTTATCAACATGAAAGCCCATGCTCCGTCCCGAACCAGCAACGTTAAGAGAGGTGGCCTCCTACCCAACCCACGGCCGAAACCGAAGACGAAGACAAATCCAGTCATAACAAGCAATATAGCGCCTAGGGCGACCGGGAGCGCACTATCAGTAGGGCCACAACCCGATCAGACACCCACATGCACCGCAGAAACCGCAGAAACTACGACTCACAGAATGAGCATAAGCATCGCGCGCAGTCCCGGTGCCTGCTGATACATAGCTTGACAAGTGGCAGCGTCCAGGCGAACTTTTGCCAGGCGCATCTACGGAAGTTTGTAAGCCTGTCTCAAGCACATGGAGGTCACAACACCGTGTCGTCGTGGAGCCTTACAGGTATATTTACTGCTATGATGATCAGTTCCGACGTCCAAAGACCGACGAGCAACCAGTGGATCATGCGATTGTTGTGGTACAACGCGCACACTAATGGCAGGACGATCAGCATCGCTAACGCAGCTAAATGCGAGCATGCGAGCAGCCGTACCTTGTAGCACAAGAATGAACTGCACGGCGCTCATGGACAGAAATATCGTCACGCTCTTGAGTATGAACAGAAATCGGCACATCATCGGGAACGAGTCGAGCGCTTGGAATTGCGAAAACCACATACTTTTTCACGACATCGACGAGCATGAGCCTAGTCAAATGATGTCAGGAGGGGAGTGGGACTTGCGTTTCCGTGATTATTGGGATGTATCTGAGCAACAGGTAGAGCAATCTCTTCCAGAGTTGACATCGCGACCGTGGATTCCATATGTAACGGACTTCTTCGTCGAGCGAGATGAGGACGTCCCATATCAAGAAGGCGAGGGCCGCGGCTAACCAATGGAGACCCGATCAGCCCGCCGCCGTTCGATGACAAGAAAATGAAAGAGCTTACCGGCGTTGAAGGTCACGTATTTGTGCACCCTGGCGTTATGCAGCTCTTCCGCAGTCTCGTCCATGGATCAGTCTTGGCGGCTCGTATCAAGGAGAAACGAGTGTAGAGGTGTACAGAAGCATCCGGTAATCATGCAGCGGGAAAGAGAGCGGGTACGAGGACAAAGGTGGTGGGGCGCAAGCGGGAGTGTGGATTATAAAAACACGTTATAAGGACGTTTGAAACGCGGGCCTGGAAAATGAGATCTCGGGGCAGACACGTTTACTTCCGAACCAGCAGGACGGCCTTCGATAAGACGTTGACAGAAATAGCATTCAGTAGTACGTGTACGCGGCATGTGTGGGTCTATGTAGCCGAACGCACTCGGGAGTAGAAGGATGTGGACTTACAGACCTAGAGCGCACAGCGTGCATGGAGCGGGAGGAAGTAAGCAGCGAGAATGCGAAACGCGACGCACGCTCGCAGACGCTCAACTCGAAGCAACTCGAAGCACGAACGCCATAGCAACCAGCTGGCGGCGAACGAAACGGCGAAGCGTCGGATGAACCAGACACCCATCGATCGCGACATCCGGATCTCCTGCTGAAAAAGGGCATCGACCTCCCACAAGTTGGCACCCCCCATATTGCTTACCGACACCGAACTCAGAAGCACCTCGTATTCCGTCCGGATTACGTTGCGTTGGATTGCGCAATGCCTAGATGATGTGCAGTAGAGTACTCAGAGAAAGAGAGAGAGAAAAAACCGTCCATGATAAAGTAGTGATAATGCGATGGGAGGACTAGTGTGCCGCGGGGAGTGACGATCGATAGCGTGTGCGTGAGTGCGTGTGCGTTATGGCGGCAGGCAGACAGAGAGCACTACAGAAGAGTAGCCGCGCGATAGGGAGGGGGGTTGATGGCGATGCATCGTATCCTATAGCAAGAGGGGAAGTCTACAAGGTCCGTTGGATGGCGCGCGGCACATTAGGAAAGGGTGAGTGATACAGTGGTTTTGCTTTCGATAACGAGAGTAAGGGCGACGGGAGCCTATGCTCTAAGACGCCAGCCACAGCGAGGACGGATAGATAGGTCGGACGATCAACAGCCATCGTACTGTAAACGAAAGTCAGCAGCGTTACTACCACCGAATGTTGCTTCAGTATACGCACAAGGCTGTTTTTCGGCCACGAGTAGCCCGCTGCTGAGGAGCCTGGTACATTCGTTGTCGTCCATCCGGTGAGGTTGGCGTCTGGGGGCACGTCTCAGCGTTAGGCTATGGATGTCGGCATTAATTACGCACTGTTGTAGGCTTCAGGGTGCGCTGCGATGTAGTCCGCCGTCGGGTAGTCCTTCGGGTCACAGCCGACGTTGGTGCTACCTTTCCGTTGGTATACCCTGACGTAGTCGATGAGCATCTGCGCCGGGAACTGCATCGTCCCGGTGAGGATCTTTTGCCAGTTAGCTATCACCCGCGAGTGAGCATAAGGAACCAGAGCAAGCACTCGATTCAAGACGTACTGGAAATGCCCAAGTTCAAGACGATCGACATGGGCTCCTCCGGGATCAACCGTTGCGAGACCTGGCTGCCGTTCGTGCCCGTATCAGGGCCAACAGCGCCAGGGCCCATGCGCACGCTGGGCTTTCCATCAGACACCCAGGTGATGAAGCCGTCGTCGCGGTTATTCGGGTCCGCCCAATACTCGAACCCGAACACCGTCATGTTCTGCCCAGATCCCTGGAACATGTCCTCCGGCACGCGCGTCAACCCCGACACAGCCTGTTGCACCGCCGATCCCCTGGAAAGCCGGCGCGCATCAGTCAGAATCTCTCGCCCCAGCGCATCGGCTCGTATAAGAACGATCACATACCTGTACGAGTTCGGCCTGGAGATGCTGGTGTCGTACACGTACCAATCATCGTCCGTGTCGTTGTTGTACAGGTAATCGTGCGTGAACGGCGCGAACTGGGCAGACTGCGAGACCACCTGGCCGTCTCCGGCCTTGTCCTTCTCCGCCTCGAGGACGTCGATCTCGGGCGCGCCACGGCCCTTGGACACGGAGGGACCGGGATGTTCCTCGCCCGAGCACGTGCACGAACTGCGATAGAGGTGAAACGGTATCAGTCGAAGCCGTTTCAGATGAAGGTTAAGGAGCCCGATGACGCGGGAGAAGCCATAAGCGGGGCAAACGCGGGGAAAGAAGACGTACGAAACGCGCTGACCGCTGAGGATCGACAGTTTCCCGTCGTACTTGTCCTTGGACTCGTCCGAGTGGATGGCTGCCGCCGGTCCAGACTGGTCCTTCTCCGTTTGATTGGGGAAGGTGCCGACGTCGCACGAGTCGTATCTGGACGATGGTAAGTGAGAAAACGGGCAGGTGCCTTGACGTGAAACGCACGAGTACGGCCACATTCCATCCGTCGTCGCCCCATATCCTGGTCGTCCGAGATTGCCCATCGTCCAAACACCAGGCCACTGCGCCGCATGACGTCAGAGAATAACTCCTATACATCGATCCAGAGAGGGAAAACGCACGTAACCCTGTGTCGCGGAATTCGGTCCGGGGAACGTCATCGCGACCTCGATGTAGCCCGTCGTGAAGCAAAACTTGTTCCAGCTCTGGAGCATGCCGCTCCGGTACTGCATCCCGTGGTTCGTCGTCGGGTCGTCGACCGAGTCCATCGTGATCACGAGGTTGCCGTTCGCGGTCGTGATCTGCTTCGGGTCGTACCACTCCAGATCGTTCGTCGCCCAGTACCAGAGGTCGACGGCTTCCCAGTACGGATCGTCGCCCGGATAGAAGCTCCGGCCGTCGACGTTGAACTCGTCGGAGAAGACGAGCTCGTAGTCCTTGCCGTCGAAGCCTGTCCGTGTCCTGGCGTCTTTCGGCGTGTCGGGGTCGATGATCTCGGGCATGTTGAACCTAGATCCGCGCAAGGTGAGTTTACATGCGCGCCCCTCCCGGAATCGCAGACAAAAGGTCATGTACGCACAGAACCGCCGACTGGCCGGTGCTGTTGATGTGGATGTTGTTGTCGATCGCCAGATTGCGCGCGTTCCGCCGGACGTAGGTGATGACCGGATAGGCGATGAACAGCGCCATGAGGGCGAGGACGAGGATGACGAGGATGCCGATGTTGGCGATCCCCCGCGCGGGGCTGAAGCTGTTCCTCTCCGTGCCGAGCGTGCTCGGATCGTGCAGCGCGTCGTCGTCCTCGACCTCCTTGTCGTCCATGTCCGGCTCGAACACGTACGCGACGAGGGCGTGTGTCGAGCCGGTCGGGTACTTGGAGTCGGACGAGTAGGACATGGTGGACTCGCCCGAGGTGGAGGCGACGGAGTTGCGGTTCGAGTACCAGGTGTTGCGGGGAGGGGCGAGGGCGGCGTTCGGATCTTCTTCGGACGCGAGGCGGTAGAGGATCATGGACCCACGGGCTCCAGGAGACGCGCCCCCCAAGGCTTGCGACTCTTCTGACGCGATGCGATTGAAGACCACGCTTGTGTGTAACAATCGTAAGAAGCCGGACAGAGAGACGATAAAGATGGAGCCTTTCGCTCACCTGTTTGTCCGTGATGTCGGCCGCGAGCTTCCGAGGCCTCTGGAGAAAGAGTTGGATCCAGACGCGAGCGTGCCATGGCCGTTCGGGTTCAAGGGGGAGGATACGAAATGTGTTGAAGAAAAAGAGCGTGCGGGCGTCCTGGACTGTTGGTCGAGCAGGGGCTGGTCGCTGGTCGCGTACGCCTCCGGGCTGCGCGGGATGGGCATCGGCTGCGACGTGCCCCGCGTATGATGCGACTCGGACGACGTCGACGCCCTCGGGGAGGAGAGATCGTCCGGGGCCGAGGAGTGGTTGGCCTCGTCGCTGCTGCTGCTGCCGCTGGCGCCGGAGGAGGGCGATGTTTGCCTCGGCCAGTCGACGGGGGAGGCCATCGTTGGGGAGGACGGCGAGCGGGAGGGGAAGGGGAGGGGGAAGGGGTTGGAAGTCGCGGTGAACGGTGACCGTCGCAGCTCCCAGTGCGCTTGGGCGGTTCTCAGCGTCGTGGGACCGGCTGAGCGGCCGGCATCCGTCCGGAGGTGCCTAGGAAACATCCCGTTTTGGCAATTCTGTGACGCGAGTGACGCATTTCTCCAGTCGAGCACGCCGTCGCCAAGGCGGACCTTTCTCCCCAAGGCTGCCGGAGGATTACTCGACCAGTGCAGTAGTGCTCCTCGCACTCAGCGAGACGCCACCGATACTCATGGCATCGGCAAGTCAATAATACATCGCGGCTACACACGACTACACGGCATAACCGTCCACGAGACTCCAAGACGTCAACGTCGCCGAACCCCCATCTACGGATATAACGCTCACAGGGGCTACGAACGCCATCTGCACCCACCTGATCCACCACGGACGTCAGCTCACCATCGGCACCCCATTGTAGCTCGGGCGAAGACGACAAGGACTCACGCATAGTACGTCGCGTTCAAAAAGTGGCTGAGCGGCGTGTTGAAGGCGCCGATCTTGCGTCCGTCCTGCCACGCTTCCGTCCCCGCCAGCTCGGTGGTCGCGAACGTGATCGTCGTGCCTTTCGTGAGACCGACGGGCAGCGTCGCGTTGGTGGCCAGATCCCGCAGCGGGTAATCGAAGCCGTTCGAGGCGCGCATCGTAGGCGCCTGACCGTCCCGAAGGGTCAGCACGGTGTCCGGCCCGCTCACCCTCACGGTCGCATGCTTCGACAGTGCCAGCGAGATCGTGTACGTGTGGTTGAGACCCTTCGAGCCCAGTGGCGTCTCGAGCGACGAACTCGGCGTCAACACCAGGCCCTGATCCGTGAAGTGGGCCCCGTGGCCACCGATCTGCGCATTGTACCCGTTCCCGCTCTTGTCCTCGAGACTTCCAGAAACAAAGTCGTACTGCAAAATCGTGGGACCTTCGCTCTTCACCACCCTCGCCAGGTTTTGCGCCGGCGCCGTAGTGAAGAAGTTGCTCACGGTCCCCTCGAAGACCTCCTGGGTCAAGCCATGCGCGCCCCATGACAACGCTGCAGAGACGGGGATGAGCTCCCTGGTCTCGTAGTAGTGCTCGAGGTCAGTCGATGCGGCAGGCCCGTTGTCGTTCCACACCGGGGCGATGGCTCCGCGAAGAAGGGGAGTCGAGGGCGACGGGTTGTGGGCCGCGTCGGTATAGTTGAACAGAGACGCGTTCCAGGTGAGCCCGGTCGACGGTTGGCCAAAGTTGAAGAACCTGGTGATATTCGCAGGCGGCGGGTACGATGTACTCTTAGGGCGGGGCGTGATCATGAGCGCCATGTTTCGAGGAAAGGTCATCGTGGCACTCACGTATTTGATCACCACGTAAAAGACCCAGTCCTGGCTGTTGATGATCGGGTATCCGTCGTTGACCACCTCAACCGGGTCGTCGTCGAAGAGGGCCCTGACCAGGCGACGGTATCAGCATCGTCGAACCTCTGTCTCATCGTCACGGCAAGGCTTACCAATGCTGGATAGTCACGTCCTTCGAGATGCTCATGGTCGTCGACGGCTCTTTCGTACCCTAAACGAGAATCATAAGCGCCGTACTCCCGCGAACGACACTTGCGCGACTGCTTACCCAAGCGCGAATCGCTTTGTGTGACGTAGAACGGATATGATCGTCCAACGCATTCACGAACGTGACGTACTCGTTCGCAAGGTCGGAAGGATACTCGTCTAGACAACACATTGAGTTTTCGAACGGAACGTCCAGTTAAAGCGGCATCGGTACCTGCTCCGATAGAGACCTCTGTAGAGTGGA
Source organism: Punctularia strigosozonata HHB-11173 SS5 (assembly GCF_000264995.1). Taxonomy (NCBI): domain Eukaryota; kingdom Fungi; phylum Basidiomycota; class Agaricomycetes; order Corticiales; family Punctulariaceae; genus Punctularia; species Punctularia strigosozonata. The sequence goes on along the minus strand of NW_006767448.1, from coordinate 63,299 downwards.
ACCAGGGAAGAAATTCCGTCCAGATGTCCTCGACGATGGACGTGGACGCCGGAATCGTCAGGTTCAACAGCGTCTGAGAAACGATGCATCAGTCATCGTCACTCTAGACTTCTCGCCGATACAACGCACAGGGTCATCGCTACGCCTGATCGTCTGATTGAAACGTGTTTCGCGCCATTGCGTGAGGACGAGCTAGGGACAGGCCATCTTCCGGAGGTGTCCCAGTATGGGAGATGTCGAGCCAAACGTACCGAATGCCCTGGTGCTTCAATTTCCGGGATAATCGTCACCCCACGAGCCGCGCAATCTTGTTGCAGCTTGTCAAACGTCTGACGATCGTACGATTCGTTCCTAAATACGTTCAGGGCGTACTCAATCGAAGGACCCGAGCGTCACTTACTTCAATGCAAGACCGGCAAAGGCGGGGTTGTCCGAGTAAAGGCGGAATCGGGCGTAATATTCGAGCCATTTTGTGGGACTGGAAAACGAAGATTCGAACGAGGCACGAAACAACGCGACGAACGGAACACGCACTCGCTGGGGTTTGCGTTGTCACTGAGATGCAGGTGAAACTCGTTCATTTTGAAGTAGCTCAGGTAAGAACAGATCTCAGTGAGATACTAGAGCGCGACTTGTCAGTAACGTTGAATATATACGTCGCGCATCGACCTACCCCCGCTGAGTACCAATGACGCCCTACATCCAACATGTGACCCCGTATAGCATAATCCGGTCCATCCAGAACATCGCCGGCGGGGAAGATCCCATCGTTCAACACGGCGGTTTGCAGTATCGTGCGTGTAGCCCAAAAGACGGCCAGCGGTGACGCACCGCTGACGGAGACGAGTTTTGACGAAGACGATATGGTGTACGATTCTGTTGAGGGAGATCCATCGGCCAAGGTGAGGTTTGTGGGGGCGACAGTCAAGAAAATGCCCGTCGAGAGTGCGGAATGGGCGGTGATGACCGACGCTCTCGACCCGTACGTATTTTCGACGTCCGTAGCGAAAGTATGCGCAAAGTTGAGGAGAGTGGGCGGTATCAGGCTGAGGGTAGAGTTGGTCGATTCCGAGGCAAATGCGCTATCGACGACGATGGACAAGGGGCGTTTGAGGTCGAAGACCGCTCCGGAGGGCGAGACCGTCCACGATAGCGGTTTTGGCAGGACATCCAGGTTCAGTTTGGCTCCCAAAACTGCCACTAAATTGCACAGGAGAGACAATGTCGACAAACGAAGAAGCACTATGGGTGCGATCATGATGTTCAGGATCGCGAGCGCAGAGCGGCCCTCGTCCGACACACCCGCTGGTCATTAAACCAAGTACTTCATGCTGTGAAGAGGCTTATCCATATTCCCTGAGAATGGTCAGCTGGCAAGTATGCTATCAGAAGGAGTGCCGCATACGCTGTCGTCCCTTCTACATCGCGAAGACTCCCTCGGCGAAGACCTCGAAGTGCCTTCGTCCAGGCTTGCGCCCACGCGGCTGTTATGACCACAGGTTACATGCACACTCCTGTTCCAATGTTGTGTATACTATACGATCGACTGTGTCGAGACGGAGACTGGACGAACAAGTTCCATACTTCCAGTGCACGATAGACGTGGTGGGAAGACCTCCGACCAGCACGGAGCCCGATCCGTGCTGTGGCGTGGAAACGTCTCTTCCGCCGCTTATCTGATATGATATGATCTACCACCTCCCGCTCATCCCAGATTTTGGTGCCTACGTGCACTTCAACTCAGGCCACGACAGCAAAGGCATCCTGCAGGTACATCTTTTCCCGTAAGATCCTTGCTATGACCCACGAGCTTAATTGACCGATAGAATTCCGGTCCAAGTCGTTGATCATATATTGCACAACAGTTCGCTAGAACAACGGCCGCATTCTCATAACCGAATCAATACGGGTTCACCAAGCACCCTCGAAGTCAAGTAATGGAGGTTATTCTCCCCTTCGAAGAATTATTTGTCTGTGCCGGCGACCCCGGATCACCCGAGGTGCTCACCATTTCCAACGATGACCCGAACGCGGTAGACGTAGTTTGTCGTCTGCATCCTACACGAAACAGTGACAAGCTCCCAGACCCAAGTGACAACACTCTCGCCGCACGCATAGCACGCGCCGGCGACACTTACATATGGGAGACAACCGCGTCGGCATTGGACTTACCCTCCATCGCATCGGCTGTCTTCGCTCTCTTCTCCCTGCACCGCTCGCAGGAGTTCATCCCAATCATTCTGAATGCGGCATCTCACCCAAAAATTAGAGATAGTATCCTGAAACTTGGACTCGGCATCCCTACCCCGGGGCGGGAGGACGGAGTGACCCTCGTTCGCTCTTCCATATGGCAAATCCCGGTACTCGGATTCCTACCTGGCCCGAGCGGCTCGGATTTCCCGCTCTTCCACGTCGTCTCGAATGGGAGGCGTCACCCGCTGCGACCGCCAAAGCCTGAAGACGGAAGCATTATATACAAACGATACATCCCGCATCTCTCGAAATGGTTCGAATTGCGAGTCGTAGATCCGAAATCGGAAAAAGACATTGCACTATTCCATGAATGGCACAATGTACGGCGTCAGCATACCTAAAAAGCGTAACGTCTTAATAACTGACAGGTGGCGTCCATAGAATCCTCGAGTAGCTGCTGCATGGGGAGAGTCAGGGCCAATCGAGCACCACAAGACATATCTGAACAATGCCGAAGCAGGTACGCCCATGCCAATTGCCTATAATCCCCATCGTTATCAGAACATCGCAGACCCGCACCAAATCCCCGCCTACGGAATGCTAGACGGTATTCCGTTCATGTACTCCGAGCTTTACTGGGCATACGAAGACAACATAGGCCCGTTCGTCGGGCCTGGCCAAGTACGAAGCGTTGACAGTTAGTCTATCTGTGCTCATCGTTTGATGTTAGGCGAGTGAATGGGACCGCGGAATGCATATCCTCGTCGGCGACGAAAAATATCGTGGCCCGCATATAGTCCAGTGAGTGAACGCCGCATCATATCTGTTTCCTCACACCTAAACCAACGGCTTCATCGTGCAGAGCATGGGTATCGTCTCTCCTCCATTACCTCTTCCTCGCAGATTCGAGGACGCAGCGCATAGTGATGGAGCCTCGAGCCACGAACACGAAAGTGATCGACTACCTGTGCAAGTTCGGCGGCTTCTGCGTGAGTATCACGGAGTTGAACGGGTCTTCTTCGCAAGCCGACTCACGACGGCTTCAGGTCACGAAGCACTTCGACTTTCCGCACAAGCGCTCCGCCCTCCTCGAGCTCACTCGGGAGCGCTTCTTCCAGCTTGCACCGTTTTATTACGATGCCTAGTACGGATATTCCATGTATATCCACTAGAGACATTGCATGGAAGCTGTTGTGCATTTCGCCATAGGCCATATCACCGCCGTGGAGTGGAAATCTCGAGTGACGGTACTATCGCAAGCGCGCGTCATGTATTGCCCCGACAGTACGTATATCCCGACGAGAAGTCAATCAATTAAACGAGAGTTAAGACAGCATACAGATGTGAAAACATGCGAGACATAAGAGTCTAATATTTCGAGAACATGATAATCACCAGCCAGGGTGTTGCCGCATCAGAGGCCAAGGCCAACATTCAAGTTGGTCCCGTCCTCGCAATCGCAAGGCTCCACCGATCCGGATGCGCCGCTCGCAGTGGCACTCGCGGACGGAGACGCGGAGAGCCCGAGGAGGGCGGTCAGGTCGGCCACGACGGCGTCCAGCGCGGAAGGAAGGTCTCCAAGCGCGATGTTGAGTGCGCTTCCGGTACCGTCGACGAGGCCGTCGAGCACCTGTTCGAGCGCGCAAACGAGATCGTCGAGGTCGGCCGAGAGGTGCGAGGACGAGCCAGCCGAAAGCCCGAGGTTGACGTTGAGGAGCTGCTCAACGGCGGGGATGAGGTGCTTGAGCGCGGCGTCCACGGCGTCGACGGTACCCGATGCGAGGCCGTCCGTAGAATCAAGGAGTGCATCGATAGAGGGCGAGAGTTTGGCAAGGGACTTGCTGAGGTCTCCAAGCGCAGCGTTCACCGTGTTCCCGGTTCCGGACGCGATTCCGCCGAGAAGTTGGTCGAGCGAGCCGAGAACGTCGTTGACAGTGTCGTTCAAAGCGGCGGCCGTGCCAGAGAGCAAGTCCACGGAGCCCGTGGCGGCGCCGGCGGTAAGAACACCCAAGTCACCTGTCACGGTTTGCAGAGTGGGGACGAGATTCTTGAGGGCAGAGTCGACCGTTTCTCCGGTTCCGACCAGCAAGCCACTCGAGAGGTCTCCGAGAGCCTTCTCGAGACCGTCGACGTCAACGGTGAGAGTGGTGCAAGATTTGAGGGCGTCCACGTCGAGCTGAACATCCGCGGCGAGCAGGGCGTCGAGGGTGGCGGTGAGGTTCTGAAGCGCAACATTGACGGCGATCACAGAGGTAGATGCGATACCAGTGGTATAGTTGCCAACGTTCGCGACGAGCGGTTCCAGCTCACCAGCGGCCGAGTCAAGGCCGCGAAGGGCGTTCTCGAGAGCGCTGTTGGAATCGGAATTAGCAACGCCCAAGATCTGGTCGAGAGCGGAGGAGAGACCGCTGAAGACAGCCACAATCGTAGCGTTGAGGTCGGGAAGCGTGCCGTTGACAGCGACACCGGCAATGCCTACAAGAGAGCCAGAGGCGGACAGCAAGTCGTCGACAAGGGATTCAACAGCCGGGATCAGGCTCGCGAGAGCCGTGGTCACAGCGCCAGTGGTGCCAGATCCGAGAGCGCCGAGGAGATTGTCGAGTCCCTTAAGAAGTCCCTTGATATCCACGCTGAGCGATGCAGAGATGTGGAGATCGCCGTTATCGCCTAGGCAGGCACTTATGGCGGCGCTGAGGTCACCAAGAGCCTTGTTCGCACCCGAATCTGAGTCAGACGACACGCCGAGCGACCCGTTGACCAAGTCCAAGAGGGCGGCAACTGGAGGCTCGAGGGCGCGGAGCGAGTCCTTCACGAGATTGTCCGAGCCATGGACTACCGACGCTAGAAGCGCGTCCAATGCCTGGATGGTATCATGCAAGATGTCGTTGGCGCTAGGGCCCGAAGACCAGGAGTGACCGCCTGAGCCTAGTGAGACGGAGGTGCTGTTGGCCTCTTCGTCACAGTCCTCGACGTCGTGTCTGCGCCAGTCGGCAAGATGGCCAGGAAACCTAGCTGAAACGGCAGCGTCGGCATCGGCGTCAGAGTATATAGAGGCAGATGGTTGAAGGGTTTGGGTGGCCGAAGAGGGGTTCGTCTTAGTCTGCGTCGATAGTTAGCTTGGCACGGAAAGGTACGATGAGTGCCCATGGGAACGTACTGCGAGATGAGTGGTATGGTAACGAAGGGGTCGCGCGGTCGACGGGGTCGCCAAGAAGACGAGAGAAAAGAGAGTGAAGGCGCGCATCGCTGGCGGCGGAGAAGGTGAGAGATCGCAGGTACTGAAGAGGTGGGTCGTTGCCCGACGTCGTGGCGATTTTATACGGCGCACTTCCGCCAGTTGAGAATCTTGCCCGCCGCGGCGTGCGTCAGTTGGTTAGAAGTTGACGTGCCACCCGAGATCACCAAATTAGACGTCCACGACTTGTCCTCGACTGACAGACAGGCTCCTCCGAGGTCCGTCCTTGTGCACGCGGGATGTTCGGCTCAAGATTGACGAGCTCGCGATGGCGACCCCCACCAGTCATACGCCAAGTGTGTCCCTCACCACCAGAGCACTGAATCCGAGCGACCTCATGGCGATCCCGAGAACGCCCAGGTGGGCGGGACATGTGTCGCGCTTCATCGTCACTGGTGACCGGCGAACGCAGGTTCCGGGGTGGCTGAGTCGCCTGCCTTCACATTTCGACCTTTACGTCGTTATCGCCAAGTCAGTAGCACCGGAAGACGAAGGCAAATAGCCCGCTTGCTCTCATCGACAGGGCGAATGCAAGACGAACGCATACCTACTGACCGAAGCTTGCGACTTGGCAAGTACCGTTCCCACGCCTCCCCAATATTAATTTGATGCCCCTGGAGCTTAAGCCGAGCTGGGTGCCGAGATACGCTGATGGCAGAGGAGGTTGGAGGCATCGCGACCGAGCAGGCGCTCGACTGAGCTCCTGTTGCAACCTTGGTCTCGTCCATGGGCGATGTCGTCCTCGACCCCGTACGGTTGCAGGTCGTCCGGGTGCGTTCTCGGTTCACCATGCTACGATAGCCCGTGCACTGACCAGTAACCGGCAGTACATGCAAGGTGCGTTGACGGCTGTCAGCCCCCGCGAGAGCCGTGATCTTATCTCCTCGTCATGACCTGCAGTGGCGAGCGCAACGTTATTGGTGCGCTCCAGAATCCCAGTTACATGTCCGGAATATTCATCCTACTAGGTGACGGATTGGCTGGCGACATCCCTGGACGAGGTCCGTTGCAACCCTCGACTTCCGCGTCCTATTCACCTCATTGGGAATCCTCCCCATAGATACAGTACATATGGTTCACGAACTGGGGTGCAACCAAGATTCTCTTTCTCCTCAGTCGATACTCCCCTTTCCTCGACACGCCTCTGAACCTGATATGTGAGCGACTCTCCCTGGCTTCGGTAAACCGAACACGACGTGACCTCTGCGCAGATTATATTTCACCCTCCATTACGCCGAAGGTTCCGAACAGCATATCAGACATGTCGTTAGCGCGCTGATCAAGGTCTCGTTCAGGGTTGCTTAACGAACTATCGAATATCGACCTGTCCGTCTCCTTCATCCTACCGCCGTGGTTCTGGCTTTGACGACATCGATCTAGGGTCAACGGGCGTTGGAATGGGAATCGCCGAACGTGAGCCACTGTTTTTCGGAAACTTCGGATTAGGAGCCGACGCCTCTCTCGCAGTGATCTTGCTAATGAGAACTTATGCCATCTACGACTGCTCGCGCAAAGTCCTGATCTCGCTCGGCATATTATGGATCGTGCGCCGTTTCGTCTCGGCTCTGTTGTCTCGACTGTCATCGCTCACCCACGTCCACAGATATGGACAACAGGCAACATTCCGCTGATATACAAATTTACCCAGTCACTGGTTTGTGAGTGCGAGTGCGAATGCAATCGGAATCCAGGTGATAACGCGCTCATCACTTTGCAGACGAGGATCCGCCCGCAAGCATCAGCTTCATCCCTGGATGTTATCTGACCGATGGCAGTCCCGTCATATTCGCGACTTTCGCTTCGTTACTAGTTATCGAGACAGGTAACGTGGCTTGTGCGCAAACGCTGAAAAGTATCCCCGCGTACTGATGAACCACCTAAAGTTCTTGTAGTCATGACGATCAGACGTTACCTCCAGCACCGACGTTTACGCGAGTACCACACTATTCTACTCAGAAGTGCGGTCGGCTTACGCCTTCGTGTATATATATAGCTGCGAGATCTGGCCTGCGGAATCCCCTGCTGAAGGTGTTATATCGTGACGGTGAGACTTTTCGACGTCTTAATCACTGTATTCGCGCTCATCGGAAGGCAGGCATCTTCTTCTTCGTCATCCTTGCACGTAGGTCCACTCGCGGAGCCCATATTTGCTGTACTGATGAAAGATGTCAAGTATGCTCCCTGGCGCAAGTCCTCATGCTAGTCACCGGCCCAGTGCGTGCTTCGTTCGTCTTCATCACATCCATCCTGATGGTCTCGCAGAGGGAATATCTCGATCTCTTCGACACGTGCGCTCCTTTCACGTTTGCCTCGTCTGGGTTCGGTCTCAACGGCTTTTTCTTCTTCCCCCGTTCCAGCCTCCTGCGCGTCTTGCACTCCATCCTATGCTGCCGCATCCTGCTCAACATCCGCATGGCCGGCGCCCCGACCCCGTACTCGACGTTCTCGCACGCCCTCGTCCCGTCCACCGCGGAAGGCACGGCCGACGCCGTACTGGACACGCGGTTCACGACTACGGGGCTCGCGAGGACGATCGTCGACCCGGAGCCCTACGACGGCGCTTGGACGGGGGGGTTCGCCGGTTACGACGACGTGCCGCTGGCGTTGCTGCAAGGCTCAGAAGCGAGAGGTACAAGGCCGTCGGGCTCTGGTATGGCGCTAGCTGGCAGATAGTACGCTCTTGCCGGAATTGTAGGATTATCGATCAGATAGTGATTTTTGTTGTATAAAAGTAAGACGTTGGCCACGTCTACGAAGCCAGCCCAGGATTCAGGAACGGAAGGAAGGGACGTGAAGAATATGGCTTGCGTCGCCGGAATTTTCGTCGGCGAGGGTATACGCGAGCTTTTGTTTAGCTCTCAGCCCGATCCAGCAGCATACACCTTGCCCCAAGCAAGCTCCTGGAACCTGTCCGAAAGCCGCTTCAGCATAATCACCACCGTATCGGCTCATACGGCCACGCACTTGTCGTACAGGGCGAGCACGCCGGCTCCGGCTACGCCGCGGAGGATGTTCGCCCCGGCCCCGGCAAAGAGCGCCTTGGGTCCCTCCTTGACCGCGATCTGCTTCCCGGCGTCGATCCAGTTCTTGTACTTGACGGCGTTGCCGCTCGTCATCATCATGCGGCGGCGGATGGTGTCGAGCGGGTAGGCGGCCAGCGCCGCACCCTGTTAGGACAGCGTGAGCCTATCAATCGATCGTTAACGAGGTACGCATCGTTGGGCTCACCGTAGTGCAAAGCCAGCCAACGGCGAAGGAGGCGAAGAAGTTGCCTTGGAGCGGGCCGACGAGGAAGGTGCCTTTGATGGTGTCATAGCCGCCGAAGCTGAGAAACGTACTCCGTCAACGGTCGCAGCGAGGTACCGACACCAATCGGGGCTTACTAGAAACCGCGGTAGATCATAATGCCGATGACGCTGGGGACGAAGCCACGGTAGAGGCCGACGATGCCATCGGATTTGAGCGTCTGCTTGTAGACGTCGATCAGGCCGTTGAATTGACGCTGGCCGCCTGTGCCAGCCGACTTGAGGTCGGCCGAGAGACGAGTCCTCGCGCTGGTGGATATAGAAATACGGTGGGTACGACGTGAGAGGATTCACATGTATCATCATGACGTACTAATCGAGCGAGTATACGAAGATGGACGAGGAGGCCCCGGCTGCGGCGCCGCTGGCAACGTTACCTGATAATCACGCGCGTGATCAGCAGGTCAGCGTCGAAGGGAAAGCGTGTTGAATACACACCCATGAGCCAGAGAGCGTACCCTTCGTTCTTCTTGAATCCGAACATTTTCTTGTACGTATCCTTGAAGGCAAAGTTCAAAGCCTGGGTAGGGAAGTAGCGCAATACGTTGGTGCCATTTCCGCGCCAGACTGTGCACAGACGTTGAATGTATGAGTATTGCCTATCTGACTGGCTACTTACGGCTCTTGAGCCCTTCTTCGTTGTATGTGCGCTGGAAGCAATCGATGATGCCAGTGTAAGGGCGTTCGAGCCGACCGGCGGCGATCATGGAGCCCTGATTCTGGATGAGCAGCTTGACGCGCTCGATGGGAGCGGCTGCAGTCTTCGATATGGAGGCCGCTGTGCCACCCATCAAAAAATCAACTATATAGAAGTGGTGAGCGGTTAATATCAATCTGAGAATGCAGGTGACCCTACCCAAGAAGGTCGTTAGATTGGCCGGCTTGGCAGACAGTTGTTTGTCTTTCTGGCTGTCCGACATGGTTATTCGACGGGACAGTTACTGAGAGAAGTCTGAGGTTATAGTTCAGCAGTCCTTTGTGGACCAAATTTAGGAGGCTAGTAACTAGTAAGAAGAATCCGAGACTGAGTGGGGGTTGTCGAAGCGCTCTTTGCTTGATAGGAAAAGGTGCATTGATCGTCCAGGAGCTTATATAGAATGCAATGGGCGTGCATGACGAGGCGTGAGGCCAAGGGTTTGCGCCGTGAGTGGTCGGGTTTGGGAGGAACAGGAACCTCAGCGGACATCCGTCGAGCGTCATCTTGCAACAGCCATTCACATAGAACAATCAATACCGCTCGTAGGAAGTAGCTAATGCGAGTGGAGAGGTGGCTGCAAGGCGCGTTCGTTCATTGGACGGAAGCTCCGGATCGTCTCGGGATCGTTCCCGCCGGAGGCGGAGCACGGCACTCGTCGGGAGCAGCTCCTGGCCTTCCCGATAATGTTGCTGCGAGCTGTGAGAGCATGCGGATTGAGCGCAGCATGACTGAACGTGACGCGCTCGAGCATCTCCTCAGAACGCCACCATCTTTTAAAAACAAACTTGGAGCGCCTGATGCGCAGCATGTGTATGTATACCCTGGAAGCAAGCACGATTCCAGCAAACCAGAGGACTGCTGAACTGTTGTTGTACCAAATTTACATGGCTAATCCAGCGAGATGGAAGATGACCCAGAGCGTCGTGTCGATGGGGACGAAGCCAGCTGTATGAGGTTGGTTCGGCACACAGCCACTTGCCGGGATGCTCTGCGTCGGTGACGATGCTCTCCTCCTTCGACCCAAGCGTCCACGGTCGGCGTGTAAGTCATACATACTCATGACCTGAAGCCGCGACGATCTGCTTTTGCCTGCTCTCGGTGTCGGTGCTTGTTGCCCGACGGCCCATACTGCTTACCAGGATTCTCATCTTCCCAACAGTTTCCATACCGCGCATAGTTCCGCGTATCAAGCACATCACGCACAGTCGTTGCTCGGAGGAGAAGCACGGTTCCCAACGCATGCACGAAGAACGCGGAGTTGTTCGATCGCGCTACCTTCGACCAACCCCTCCTGGGTCTGCACACCACAACGGTTTCCTCCTTGCTGCATGCAGAGATAGCTACGCATCTCTGGTCGTCCGATTCATCACCGCAAAAACACCATGTGATGATTATGCGCGCGGCGCAACCAACGCTAAGTAAAGGCAGAGCCCGCATCCGATCAATCAAAACCCCACTCAAGATGCTGTGCTTCCGCGCCGGATCCCGATCCAGCGCGACGAACGCTAACCGCCGGCTGATTTTCTGCTGACCATGGGTTCACCATTTGTAGTGGTCTTGATGTTGCTGTAGCACGACGTAGCAATGCCGCGCACCAAGGTTTCGCCCTCACCCGGCCTGGCTAAGCGTCTGCCCCTCCGAATAAGCAACGTTCTCGATCCTGCATCACTGCCAATAGACAGCAACAGACCTGCTTGGTGCGGGCCAGGGGAAGGCGGCATCAGACCTCCGATCGAAGCAGAACGCTGTGCCTCCGGACCTGTCGGATCGCGATCCTCCTCTCGAACGCGTCGCCAAAAGAAATGTGGCATGGAAACGAGGCACAACATGGCATAACACACGGCTGACTTCGTGCTGATGACTGGCCATACCGCGCGGGGTATATAAACCTGGGACGCACTCCGTCGTTCCTCAGTCGACTGGTCGATCTCATCTACACCTTCCACCCACGTTCCTTCTCGCGCAGCTTTTATTCCTTTTCGCGCCCACCCCTTTTTTCACGAAAACCAATCATGAAGTTCACCACCTCTTTTGTCGCCCTCTCCCTCGGTATGTATCGCTAACATCTCCTCGGTGTGCTGTTCCTGACCGTTGGTGCCTTTTATATCACAGTCGCCCTCGGCGTCCAAGCTCGTCATGAGCTTCCCTCGCGCTACTCCCTTGCGCGTCGCGGCAACCAGTTCGTCACTGGCCCGTGCTCCGTCGACTCGGACTGCCAACAGGGTTGCTGTGGCTTCGCCACTGGCAAATGCGCCGGCCCCGCGGTCGCGCAGAGCAACGGCTCCGGCGGATGCGGCCACGGCACCGCCGCCCCCAACTGCAACGTCGCCGCCGCGCTCGGCCTCAAGGACTGCATCGCCGGCGCCGTGAACGGCAACCTCGCCGATCCCGCCGTCCAGACCGCGGCCGCGTTCGTCGCCCAGCTCGACGGCCTCCCCTTCACCCCCGCCTCGGGCTCCTCCGCGTCCAACAACGCGGCCGCCCCGGCTGCGGCCGCCCCCGCCGCCGCTGCACCCGCGGCGGACCAGGCCAGCAAGAGCACCGTCTTCGAGACGTGCGCGGCCGACTCGGACTGCCAGCAGGGCTGCTGCGGCTTCTCCACCGGCAAGTGCGCCGGACCCGCGGTCGCGCAGACCAACGGCTCCGGCGGGTGCGGCCACGGCACGGCCGTCCCCAACTGCAGCGTCGCCAAGGCGCTCGGCCTCAGCGACTGCGTCGCGGGCGGCACCAGCAACCCGACCGACCCCCTCGTCCAGGCCGCGGCCGCGTTCGTCTCCAAGCTCGACAACATCCCGTTCACCCCCGCCAAATAGGCGCGCGAGCGCGTAGACGACGGTGGTATGGCATTGGGTTCTGTAGAGGTTTTTCTACGGAGGGTTGTGCAATGAGATCATGATTGGCGGAATACCGCCCCGCGAGAAACTCGAGTGACGTCTAAGCCCGTGAGGCATGCGCAGTATGCGATTGCCTCCGTAATGTATGTGAACGATGAACGGAGCACCTCTGAACAGAAAAGCGAAGGAACCAGCTGATGATTCCGGTCGGGAACGTATGTAGGGCTGTGACCGGCTCCTCTCCCCACGCGTCGGCCGTTTTGGCTTTCGAACCCTTCAGTTCGACCCTGAGGCTGCAGTTATAAACACAACGCGATAATCTTGCGACAGTTCGATGACTGTTGGGTGTTTGCTGCCTGCACCGAGCGCCAGCGAACGATGAACTTGCTCGATCACCCCATCCTCGCGTTATGGGCAGCCGTCCTGGTGGTGGTCGCACGACCGTCTGCGGCAGACCAACACCAGACACCTCTGCGTCCCGACCGCGCCGCATTCAATGGAGAATATGGCATCGGCACGATTGACCCGGGAACCTTCCAGCGCGTCGCAGTTCGGACGGAGGAAAGCATCGAGCGACTGGCATGGCTAGCCGAGGCGAGCATATGCGTGCAAGGCGCATACCCTAAGGCTGACCATCTCCATAGGCCTATCATCTCGACGTATGGCACCTCTCTTCAGAACAGGGTTACGCAGACGTATTCTTCCCGCCAGCAGCGACGGCTACCTTGAACCATACTTACTTCCTGAGCGATCCCGGGCTCCTCCTCCTCCATTCCGTGCCCATAGCCGATCCGCTTCCAAATCCGCGCCGACGCGATGACAACGTGAAGACGATGAAGAAACTGAACGCTTTCCATCGAAAGTATCACTCGCTGGAGGAGGTCGACGACTTCCTCGACCGTCTGGTGGACGAGCACCCGAACGTGACGCAAGTGACAACGCTAGGACTCAGCGCGGAAGGACGGGAAATGCGTGCGCTGACCATCGGACGCGCTGTGGAAGAGACGCCGGCGTTCATCAGGGACGACCCTGTTCATCGGAGACGCGATAACGCGAAGAAGAAGAGAGGCCGGAAGCTTGGTTTCGTCATCATGGGCCCGCAGCATGCCCGAGAGGTGCGCGCGTTGCCGTTCCTCTCCGTCGTCTTAAGGTGCTTACACTATGCTCAGTGGATAGGAACGGCATCGGCGCTTTACTTCGCCCACGCTCTCGCCTCTAACAACTCCGACATGGGACTCATGGGCGACTTGCTCGATCTATTCGTGCGCATATACCCCGCTCTTTGCGTCGCATCGATATGAATACGTCGTGTCAGACCTTCTACATCATCCCGGTACCCAATCCGGACGGATACGCATATACCTGGGATCCCCAAGGCGACAGGTTCTGGTACAAGAACCGCCAGGTGCGTCATATTCCATCGATCCAGTTTCATTTGAAAGAAGGTTGACGCCTATACTCAGATGACGGAGCCTGATCAAGACGCTCAGTGCCTCGGTATCGACATGAATCGGTGAGCGTCCGTTCTCCTCTGCACTTTTTTGTTCATTCGAAACCATTTTGATGACGGGCTTGATCACGTACCCCAATTATTGCCGGGAGTCACGTCTGAGTTCTTCCTCGAGAATTGCGAACTCATTCTAACTTGCACCTGCCCTCTGTAGTAATTGGGGCTACAAATGGAAGAAGACCGCGCCGCACATGCCCACAGGTCCCACCATTCTCGGAGACGTTCGATCATCCGGCGAAGCCACCAACGACGAGGCGATGTGGGACGACCTGAAAAAGAAGAAGAAAGCAAAGAAGCCGCCTGCGTCGCCTTGCTCGCAATGGTACCCGGGCCATCGCCCCTTCGAATCGCCCGAGGTGAACAACATCGCCAACTTCATCGCAACGCTCCCCGACCTCGAGGCCTTCGCCGAACTACGGAGCTACGGGCAGATGCGTACGTCTTCATTTCGTCCGTCGCGATCGCACAGGCGCTGATTCACCTCCGATCGTCAGTGAGCACGCCTTATTCGTTCTCGTGCAAGAAGCAGCCAGCGCACTCGGAGGACCAACTCGAGGCAGCTGTGGGCGCCGTTAGCGCCATGAAGAAAAGCTACGGTACTGTCTACACGGTGAGCGCACCATCATGCCCTCGCAGCGCCCATGATGATCGGCTCACTCTTGTGGGGATATCGTTCAGGCTGGCCGACTCTGCGAAACGCTTTATCCGTAAGCTATCCTTTTTCGCATTTGATCGACGCTCCGTTGACACCGTACCATCCCAGCGCGCGCGGAAACGTCCTCGACTGGGTGCACGCCAAGGCGGGCGTCAAATACGCGTTCGCCGCCCATCTGCGCGACACTGGCACGGTACGCGGTTCCCGCTTTAGCCCCGCTTCTCCCGCTTGACGTAAAACAGTACGGCTTCGCGCTCCCTGAGGAATGGATACGACCCGTCGGTGAAGAGACCGCGGATATGATCCGATACATCGCGGAATTCATCGACGGCAGTCCGCACTGAAGGACTCGTCGTCTCCCCATATGCGAGCTGGTAAGCCCCCATGTTGGAAGCATCGTGTACTGCGCTGTTGATCGATTCTCTGTTTTGAGTTCTCCCTCTCTGTATAATTTGTGTATAAATAGAGTAATCATTACGTTTCACCGCCATGCTAAAACGGGATACTCTGCCCTGCAAGATCGCCGCTCGGGTAGCCTCTATCTGCCATCCATGGCGATAATTATTGCAATGGAATTACTTTCGAGACCCGAGTATGGCTAGCGCACCGGTGTGTTGGTTATCCCCACAGTCAAAACACCCTTTCTCTGCCACTTCCTCCCGGCGCAGCACCGCAACGTCCCACCGATTTTCCGACATATGTACACATGTTGAAAGCCTAGAGCATGAGGGCGTGTTCCGACGCCCGGCGTAACTATGTAAACTGGGTAGTCGCACCGGCCGTTGAATAGCCGGCCGAACAATTTCAATATCATGGACGAGTGTCGTACCGATGTCAAATGCACGAAAAAATGCAGCTGTAGCGTGTACGGTCGCAGGTTCGGTACAACCCGAGTTGAGGCCCCTATAGTTCACAAGAGTGTCGATCCCTACTGCTGCACTTTGTACCCCGCCACTATCGCGGTTTGGGGCGGTATGTGCTCTGACAACGACCTCCTTGGTTTCCTACATATCTACCGACTGCCAGCACTACTCTTCGATTCCATCGGTCAACTCCTATACTCGAACCCTTCTCTCGAGGCTTGGGCAGCGACACATGCTATCTCAGGGGGCGACCTGATCTCCCAAGTTACGACGCGACTTCACGACTTCGCAGACGTTCCGTCGAGGCTGGTGACCAAATTCCCGCAGGCGGGGCCGGGTTCGGCGCTCTTGTGGACTGTCACCGGGGATGGGGAGCGCGTTTTGGTCGTGGGCCAGGATCACCAATCCCAAAATGTACTGTCCGTGCCTGAACCTACAGCGCGGCCGATGATCCGTCTTCCTTGGTACGAGCAGAAGAGGTTCATCTGCATGCAGACAGGCGGAGGTGAGATGGGCGACCTCGTCAGGGGATTCGATTGGGCATCTACGTCCTTGGGCGCGCTCGAGACGTGGTCGCAATCTCTGGTCAGTTTTGTTGGCTGCATGCTTCGCAACCCCACACCTATGTCCTTGTACGTCGGGGAAGAGCACCTGGTGATGTACAACGACGCGTTCAAACCTGTACTCGGACCAGGTAAACATCCTCGCTCTCTGGGACGACCTGCGGAGGAGGTCTGGGCTGAGATATGGGATTCGATCGAAGTGCCTCTGAGGCAGGCTCTTCAGGGCCGAAGCTACTATCGTGAGAACGATTTGCTATTCTTCGATCGCCTTTCAGACGGACCCAATAGTCTTGAGGAGGTGAGCGCGATTTGGCAGGACGAGTGTATTGGTCTGATGTCGAAGCCAGGTCTACGCGTCGTGGTCTTATACACCTATATACGACGATTATGAAGTCATCGCTATTCAGCTCATATTATACGAACAATCACAGAAACAAGATCCCATCGGCATGCGACGTATTTCCACTCTATCCGACCTAGGATCTCGGCTGCTGAGCGCTAGACGTATATCCGATCTATGCCGCATGTCCTGTGACGTTCTTCGCCAGCTGGACCACGACCTACCGTATTGCCTCGCGTACACCCGAACGATTTTGCCGACGGACGACGACGCTTTCAACACCTCCAACTCTTCGTCCGTCGGATCTGCATCCATGACATCGAACTCACAGGCGTCCTTGGAGTCGACCCGATTCAATTTTTCCCTAGAGGAGACTGTCGGGTGTTCGGCTGGCTGCGCTCTCGCGCCAATGCGGATCGATATCGACATCGAAGACGAGGCTTCTCCGACTGTGCACGACATCTTGTGGGACGATGCTATTCGGAAGATGTGCCGAACTGGGACGTGGGTCGAAGC
Source organism: Punctularia strigosozonata HHB-11173 SS5 (assembly GCF_000264995.1). Classification (NCBI taxonomy): domain Eukaryota; kingdom Fungi; phylum Basidiomycota; class Agaricomycetes; order Corticiales; family Punctulariaceae; genus Punctularia; species Punctularia strigosozonata. Next base: position 46,588 of record NW_006767448.1, on the reverse strand, counting down.
GCAGGTCCTGGACCGCTTCCTCGCGGACGTACCTCATCGAGGAGTTGCGAGAGCTCGTCCGAGCAGAGCTATCTGCATCCCGCTAAAGCATGGCTGTGAAGTACTGGGATGCACCATCTTCTTGTTGAACCCGGCTGCGCCTTGGGGACCGCAGTTCAAGGCGTTCATGTCTGTTCTCGAGAGACAGTTGAGCTTAAGCGCGACCATGGTCAAAAGCTACGAGGACGAAGTGCGACGGTACGCTACCGGGTTATCATAAAACTGGATCGAGATCCCCACTCATCGATACCTACAGGAGTGAGGAACTAGCGGCACTTGACAGAGCCAAAACTGCGTTCTTCACCGGTGTCAGTCACGAACTTCGTAAGCGATGCCTCACTGGCAATGAGATACACACGGTATCGGATTTGACCTCGCACTACCCAGGGACGCCGCTCACGTTGATCCTGGGTCCGGCGCAAGTTCTGGGCTCCGACACGAGGCTCACCCCGTCGCAGCAAGCACAGATCTCGTTGATCACCGGTAACGCTAAGAGATTGCTCCGTTTAGTCAACTCCATCCTGGAAGTAAGCGGTCATGATATTGACAATCGCAATCATAACTGACGATTCATCAGTTCTCTCGTGCCGAAGCGGGTAAACTCAGTGCTCGATTCACCCCTGTGTCTCTGGGAAAAGTCACCGCGGAGCTGGTCTGTTGCTTCCGTAGCGCAATAGAGAATGCCGGGATGGAGTTGAAAGTGGATAATCGTGCCTCGGATGACTGTTTGGTGTGGGTGGACACCGAGAAATGGGAGCAGGTAAGTTCATGTGCTGGGGCATGGAACCCCGAACTGATATTTCGCAGATTGTCTTTAACATCATGAGCAACGCTTTCAAGTTCACCTTTGAGGGTGGAATTCATGCCCACATTTACGCCCATGAGGATGAGTTCTTTTTCGAGATCTCGGATACTGGCATTGGGTAATATTTCATCGCAATGGTCACCTCATTATCACTCCTGATGTCTGCTTTTCCCAGTATACAGAAGGAACATCTTGGCACTATCTTCGACAGGTTTACGCGGATTGAGAACCTCAGGGCGCGCAGCGTGGAAGGATCAGGCATAGGTTTAAGCCTGACAGCCGAACTTGTCAAAGCGCATGGGGGAAAGATAACCGTGAAAAGGTTAGCAAGTTACATTCGGTCTGGCGTTCAGTGGCTCTCATGCCATGTCCAGTGTTCCGGATAAAGGAAGCACCTTCCAAAGTACGTTACATGAGATGAACATTCTGCACGATGCATCATTCTCGCTTTTCTAGTTCGCTTGCCCCTGGGTTACTCTCATTTGCCATCTCATTCTTTGCTTCCGCCGTCTGAAGAGAAAGGGAGCTCACGCAATGATAGCAAAGTCGACGTGGTTCGTGAGATATACTCATTCAAACAGGCTACGCTGAACTGTGGCCCTAGATTCCGGACTCTATGCTCATTCCAGTCGTCATCCCGTCTACTGAAGTTGATCCTGATCAACGATGGTCCGACGAAGACAGCGGCGAAACGACTCCTATGTTCCCTCCCATTGTCTTCGGCAATCGCGCGCGCGCTCGCATACTACTCGCGGATGACAACGCCGACATGCGCACATTCATCCGGAGCATTCTCTCCAGGTACTGGGATGTCTGCGAAGTCGGTGATGGCCAAGCGGCATGGGAGATGTTGCAAGCAGATCCAAACTCATATGATCTACTGATATCCGACGTCATCATGCCTCGCATGGATGGCCAGGAACTGGTCAAAGCGATACGAAGTGATGAGCGGTTCATTGGGATGCGCATCATCTTGTTGAGCGCGTATGCTGGAGAGAAGACGGGCATAGAAAGCTTGATAGCGGGAGCTGACGGTCAGCCTTCTACTCGCATTGCTGACTTCAACGTGTTCTGATTTACTACGTCACTACGTCAGACCACCTGACGAAGCCCTTTTCGACCAGGGAGCTTCTCCTTCGATCTCACGCACATCTCCAATGGGCTGCCATACAATCAGAACTCCGGGCTCGCGTTGAAGAGGTTTGAAGCGAACTCCTTGCTTGCAACTTAAGAATGACACGCCGGTCGAACTAGCGTACTCAGGCCTTGGAAGAATCCAGGGAGACATTCCGAAGGCTCAGCGATCTGCTACAAGGTACGCTTTGGATTGTCGAATAAGTTGCGCTACCCTACACGTATGGCTCCAGTGGGTGTGCACCGATGTGATCGGGAAGGAAAAATTATCTATGCCAATCGACGATGGTTACAAACAACGCAACTCGGTCTCGATGAACTAGAAGGCGAGTGCTCCGAATTGCCTATGACGCATTCTCAACGGAGCTCAAGAATGGCCCAATGTGCTTCATCCCGACGATCGCGAGCATGCGGTTCAACTCTACCTCAAGGCTATTGCTGAGGGTGTAGGGTTCTCCGTGCCTTTGGAGACTCGCATCCGCGATCGCTTAACCGGTCTGATCGTTGATATCGCGTGAGTTTCTAACCCGACCGATTGCGCTGACCTAACATAGCTCTGAAGTTATGATTTGCAGCCGGAGCTGGATGGCGACGGCGAATGCGTGAGTGGTTTACTCTAAACAGGGTGCTGTGAGTTGACGGGATCCTCAGACGGGGTTTGTGGGTGTGTTCACCGATATCACAATGCTCCGCGAACTGCAACGGGAGTCTATGGCATCTGAACGTGCGCGAAGGCATGTTGCGGTTTCGCAAATGAGTGGTCCTGTAACGACTAAGAGGCTGAAAATAGGGAAGAGGCGGAACAGAATCGGCAGCTGCAAGAACAGTTCATCGACATCACTTGCCATGAAGTACGCCTTCGGAAACAAACGTTGCAAACCTACTGATGCCTGATGTCACCAGCTCCGAAATCCACTGAATGCGATCTCGAACTGCGCAGAGCTTCTTGGAGAATCTCTCCGGCGCATCAAAAGCATACAAGAGCATCTTCGGCAAGACCCTCGGTGGTCGGAATTCGCAGAATTTTGCCAACCACTTCAAGCCGACCTCGACGAAGATTTGGAAGCGGTTGAAACCATCATCCTGTGCAGTAGACATCAAAAACGTATAGCGGGTGCGCCATTTAATATGCTTGTCCTATCCACGTGCTCACCTTACTCTGAGAAGACGGTGCGTATATCCACATGAGCATTCGAGGTTGACTTGCTCATAGTCAGATAGACGTGCTTCACATATCTAAACTCAGTATGTGAGAGTCGCCACGCATGACACCTGATTGTGACATGTTCTCTTAGGTGGTCATCTGATTACGCTCGTGGACACGGAGTTTGATGCTGAAGAGACGATACAATGCACTATCAGTGAGTCAACTTAACGCATTCAAAAATTCGTATCTGATCTGTGGCGCCATTGATCTCAGAACAATTTGCTTTGGAGGTTCGGGCAAAGCATATCGACCTCATCTACGAGCGAGATTCGTCATTAGATCATATCGGCGCCGTAGTAGGGGACGAAGGCCGGTTCAATCAGATGTCGGTTCACGACTGTCTCGTCATCGCTATGCTAACGGCGTTCGCCAGCTGTGTCAATCTGCTTTCCAATGCGATAAAGTTCACGGAGAACATGCCGACACGTCGGATTCGCGTTCGACTTGGTGCAACACGAGTCATAGACGATCCGGACGGGGAACAAGATGACGGGGCCCCAGGGGACGAACTTCTTCCTCTCTGCAAGGTTTCAAATTACTGCACGAACGACTCCGAAGAGGGTGCTCCAGTCTTACTTCACGTAGCCGTCAGCGATACAGGTCACGGCATGACTGCCGAGGAGCAGAGCCGCATCTTTCGGAGATTTGCGCAAGCCTCGCCCAAGACATATCGGTGAGCTGGTCGAAAGAATCCGTCGAGCACTGCTAACCTGTAGTGTTAGCGAGTTCGGTGGCATCGGGCTCGGCCTCTGGATATCGCGAAGGTTAGTTGAATTGCAGGGTGGCAAAATAAGTCTACAGAGCGAGAAAGACGTCGGAACAGGCAAGCTTTGCCGTCAATTCCGAACACTCAGAAGTAGTAACTGTCGAAACAGTATTCCGATTCCACATCAAAGTCAAACGCGGGCAGCTTGATCGCATACACGAGAGCAGCGATAACGAAGTATGCGTTGTGCTCACTAGCAAATGTTCATACTTACGAGTATCCTTGGACTAGGCTTCAGGCTTCAGTATTCTAACAGACGGCTTCACGCAGAACATCCTACCAAACAGCCACGGAAACGTCTTTGTACACGAACATCAGCAACACTCCTCGCGCCCGCGCGTGTTGGTCGTAGAAGGTGAGTCACAACCTGGGCTCTACGCATAGATATGACGATTTCCCCAGACAACAAAATCAATCAGAAACTACTCTCGAGGATCTTGAGGGGCTTGGACTGCGACGTCGTAAGCGCTATAACTTGGCCCATTTTTGTACTCGAAGGATCTTCTTGGCATGTCTAGATAACTGCCAATGACGGCGCAGACTGCATTGCGAAGATAGATGCTCTTATTTGCGAACCGGATACTCCTGCATTCGACCTGATACTCATGGAGTGAGTGAGCCTCTCGCAGTCGTCTCCTAGAGTAAGTATCTAATAACGATTTGCAGTCTTGAAATGTGAGAAATCGTCGCGCGATTCCTGACGGATTGCAGCTAATCCAAATCCACAACAGGCCAGTGATCGACGGCCTCCAAGCAACTCAGAAGATTCGCGCAGCAGAAGCCGATGGGAGGTATCCCCTCCGACATCGAATAGTAGCGTGAGTGACGATACGATGCACGGTTGCTCTACGACTCATTCGGAGCTTTAGCGTCACGGCCAACGCGAGGCAACAGTATGCGGACATGTCGAGCGCCATGGGCATGGACGGATTGTGAGTTCGCCTGTATTCCGTCGGACATCCGGATCGCACGCTGAGCCATATCGTCAGCTTGCGGAAACCCTATTCAAAGGCTGAAGTAGCAGAGATCGTCCGCACATTCACGTCGCGATGACTATCATCATGAATGCATATTACTGAGCTCCGTTATCCACTTGTAAGAAAATAGACATCGGCTCGTTCCCGGAATTCGTGCGCACCGAACCGGTCTACTTGACTGGTCTTAAAAAGCACAGTTGCGACACTGAGGCATTGTTGGATGGTTACCTGAGCTTGCTCAGGTATCTCGGATGCCGGTAATTAGTAAGCATCAGTAACCGTGGCGGTGCTAAGTTCGTGGCGATGCGCTTTTACCGTGTCAAACTCTTTTTTTAAGAATGCAATCTACTCGTGCAATGGCAATGCAAGGTGAAGGCGCGGGGCACCCGCCTTTTTCCAGTGCATAACAGAGGATGGTAATCAATATCATGACCAGATTGTTAGAACCTAGATCGTCGAAGAAGACCATGACACTAACCGAGTCATCGTATGACGCACTGGGGCCCTGATTCGATGACGGGTTCTCGAGTGCAGACAACGCGATTGGGTTGGAAGAAACGCTCCTGTGCCGATGCAAGAGTTTGACGCCGAGCGTAGAGCATCGAACTCCGAAAGGCTGCCGGATCGGCATGGGTTCGGCCATTGCGGACCGACTATCCCCGGTTCATTGCGGACCAATCATGTTCGTTCTCATAAGGGTGTCTAATTTCATTCGATCCGTCAATGGGTACAGTCATCTCGTCCTGACGATACACCGAACCGACCGGAATCCTGAACTTGACCATCCCGAGACCTTCGGCATCGTCAAACGCGTGCCAGCTCCCTGCAGCGGATTTCGATCTAATATTTGTTCAGCCCTAGTTCAGCCAAGCATCCAAACATTCGCATTTGCAGGGGGGCTGTCAATATCCTCCGGATTCACGTGGGAGAAGGTGTGTAAAGCCGTGCCGCCCCGGTCTGTCTGATCAGCAAGGTTACTGCGCGCCCGCTGGATCGGCAGCGCCCTCATGCACGGTCCTACATAAGCAACCTCTTCGCCTCGTTTCACGCACCGAGTTACAGTGGTTTGGCCCCCGGCGGCGCAAGGGATAATCGATAATATGCCCGGCCACAGCATGCCCCATCCTCACCACGCCTATACCTTCGACGGCGGCGCGGACCCGTACAACCATCACCACCACCACTTCAACCCGTTGTTCGACGACGCAGAGGACGGCTCTCATCCTCACCACCCTCACCTCGTCCACGCTCATTCGGACGCTGTCTTGTATGAAATTCATCCCGCCCTCGTTGACGCGCATTATGCCGGCGTGCATTTGGGGGCGAGGCATTCGCGGTCGTACGACTCGCACCACCCGTCCTCAGATCACCTCAATTCGCCCATTCACGACGGAGAACCGATAGTCGACCAGCCGAGTCTTGCTTTCCCCAACGCAAGCTGGCCCACCACGCGCACGTCGTCCCCCGACCCCTCCCGCCCCGTGTACCACTCCCCTTCGGCATCCGCCTTCGATTTCCATCCTCGAAGGCCGCCATTCACGCGAGGCTCGTCCAACGGGTCGTCGTGGTCATCCACCACGACGTCCAGCACCTTCAGCTCCAGTTCTTCGACGTCATCCGGACCTTCTACCCCGTATCCTACGAGTCATGATCGACATCAGTCCCATTCCCGCCTCCTGGAACTCGTGCCCAAGCGCCAATTTACCGGTTATCAGCACTTTGATTCGGAGGATAGCGGACAATCTACACCACACGGAGCGCGATCGATTTCCCCGAAGGAAATCGTATACCACGACACCGTCAACAACTATTGGCAGCAGGCGTTGTCCGTAATATCAAACGCCTCTGGTGAGCAAAATAGGGTCTTCATCGGCGTTTCAAGCATTTGACCTGCTTGCTCCATTTAGGTTCAACGCGATTGCTTCTCCTGCTCGCCCTTTTCCTCTCCGCGTACTTCGTTCTTCGATGAGAGCTTTCGTTCATCTCCGTCCCTGGAAGGGCGTTTTCTATTTGTGTCCACATTCAGAAGGGGTTATGCGGGAACCGACAATCTCTGGGTTTAGGCTATCTTCGTTATATTTGTCGTCGAAGGTGTATAAAGCAGTGTATTAGTCGTATAAGAAGCACATGCGCAACTGTAGACTCTTCTTCCGGGTCGTCTCACGCATCTCAGAGAGCTGGTGTTGTGATCAAAGAGCTCATTCTTTTTTCCCTCGGACTATCATATCTCGTGCACGGTCATTCTCCTCACGAGCATTCGTACCTGAGCGATACGCCAGCCCCGCTGATCTGGCCCACCTATCGCGCTCGACACTCAACGGTGGAATATATAGATAGCGAGCAATCGAGATGTTGATGTACAGGTTTCCAGCTGCAGGCGCTGTTCGTCCTGCCGTAATGTCGGAAAATCGCTGCGTTTGTGCATCTGCGCCCCGTACAGCTGACAGCCTCCGTTTGGTGGTACCTTCCGAGGGTACGTGCGGTACTTACGAGCAAGATCCTCACCTATTGCATCGAAGGCTGTCTTTGTCCTTCTCAGCCAGATATTCCCCCGGTACGTCCATCTGTCAAGTTGCATCTAGCACAAACATGTGCATCACAGGTACACCAAAAGGCCCGTCTAACACTATTCATCTCACCCTCCCCCTCGTCAAGCGGGACCATCAGGTAAAAGGAGCGAGGATGCATACGCAGGTAAGGCCAACCCAGCGTCGCAACCCCCTTGTTGTCTCGTCGCCCACAATGCGTGTATCAGCTGGCCCAATCTCCGTTGCGTCTATCCTCATGTCGCTGGTCTTGCTCCTCTCCCTCCTCGCCACGGCCTCGGCGTGGTCGCTCGACCCGCGCCAGACGGGCTGCAAAACCGTGAAGCCGCCTGTAGGCGGTGTGCGTCGCCCTTGTTCATGTGATGCTCCGCAAGCTGATATTGTCATCGCGCGCCCGCAGACATGCCTTCCAGGATGCCAGGCCTGCTGCGCCGCAAACCAGCCGGACAATCCGGATTGCGTGGACACTTGCCTGGAGGTGTGCCGTACGTCGTCTCACGTTGTCGTAAGAGGTCCGTCGCTGATGCAGTCTTGATAGCTGCGAGATGTGGCGCGGTCCTTTGCTAGCCGGTCACGCTGATCATACGTGAGCTCGACAGCGTTTGCAGTGGATAGGGTGGTCGCGTGCTTGGGGAAATGCGCGCGTTTCTGTATGGCTCGTTGTAGGAAAGCCGTCGGATAAAAAACGATGCATGGGCTCTCTCAATCATCCTCTGGATTCTAGCGACTAGACACAGACCAGAATTCGGCAGGATAGGCAATAGGTGTCGTCGCCCAGTACCTGAATTATGTCATGGCTCTGTGAGAGTGGTCGACGTTAGAGAGCAGGACCGCGGCTGTCATGGAACGCGACTGCAGCCTCGGACATGGGAGCTAGGTCGGTCAGGTACGAAAGCGAGATGAGACCATGAACCATCTCGCTTCAAACAATTATGAGCTGCAATTCAAGCGCTCGTAGCAGTAAGAGTAAAGTGCTAAGACTGAGATGGTGACCTTCTACAGTACAAGAGCTTGCGGCCGACGAAAAAGGCAAAGCGGGCTGCACCGCCACTCCGGTTCTCCTTGTTTTCTCCTTTGTTCCCGTTCAACGATTTAGTGTGCCACTCGACAGTACAGTTTGGCACCGGATTCTGCGACTTGTTGCTACTCGCCGGGCTTGCGACCAGCGACTGAGGTCTTCCGGATTTTTCAAATAACGCGAGCCGCAAGCGGTGCAACTACCTCCAAGAACCTTTACACGACAGCATGATCTACTATTAGCATCGCTCTAGATATAAAGACCTCTGAGACTCGCTGTGCTATCCCTCGCTCCCGACAGTTGACCTTGCCACTGGATCGCTATTGACATCTCCCCTACACAACCTAGCCACCGCCAATCGTGCTCCGTCGATCTTCGATGGGGAAGTTGTATCCACCAAACTGCAAGAATGGCGATATGCAGGCTGAAGACGCGCTTTCTGCGAGCTTTAGTGCACTTGGCATCAAAGAGATGGACTCGGATGAAGAAAACAGTCTGTTTGCTTCGTTCTCGAAAGCCGATGGAGGACGGCGTGCGCAGACGAGCCTCCAAGACTCACGCAACACCGTTTCAAAAGGATCGGCGGGTGTGAGCCCGAGCGCAGCCTCCGCCAAAATAAAGACCAAACCCCGAGTATCGAGAGTCAAACATGATTCGCCATCGGCCCCAGTCCCGTCGATTGCGGGGACCAAAGTGTGCAATTCCGAAGATACTCTGAGATCCATATCTTCAGCATCATCGGGAACAAAATTCAATTTGGCAAAAGATATTGTCCTGAAGCCATACCAAGTGGCAGGGGTTGAATGGCTGATCCGACGCGAGTCAAAGGGTCAGAGCGGATCGCTGCTGGCCGATGACATGGGGTACGTCGCGTGCAGCCGTTTTTTACGCTCGCTGCCTGATGATTCCTTAGGCTTGGCAAGACCGTACAATCCATCGGCCTCATAATGGAGCGTCATAAGCCAGGACAGCAGCCTACTCTGTGGGTTCCCATATTACTATTGTATAATACTTCCTCATTCACAAGCCCCCGACTATTCTTAGCGTCATCGCACCGGGCAGCCTTCTATCCCAATGGGAGAAGGAGTTGAATAAGTTTGCCCCCAGCCTGAGGGTTCTCAAGCACCATGGACCTGGTCGTTTTAAGGGCGAGTTGCGCCCGACAAAACGCCATTGGACACATGTTGAATCTGTCATGTCAGATTATGCCCAGTTCCAAGGATACCACGTCGTAATCTCCACTCCACGGACCCTTCTATCCGAATACGATACTTACAAGAGGGATCCTAACGCGCTGGGAAGCCCCATGATACGTTCCAAATTCTTCCGCTTCGTGTTAGGTACTTCATTCCACTATCCGGTTTTGGTTGTCACGACAAAATCTGATCAGATACATAGATGAAGCGCACGTCATTCGCAACAAGTCAACGAAAACTTGGGCAGCGTGTATGGCCATCGATGTAACGCACCGTGTGGCGTTGGGTGCCACCCCTGTGTGAGCGTTTCCCTTATTTGCTCCGAACGCTCCTGACATCCTATAGGCAAAACACCGAAGACGACATACGGAGCATTTTGGAATTTCTTCGCGTGCGGCACGATAACAAACCTCTTCCGGTTCGTCATGCACATCTGCCAGAGGGTCCATGTTGAGATAGCTCTTCGTTTACAGGCAATCTTGAGCACTTGCATGCTCCGTCGCCTGAAGACTGATCAAGTCGACGGCAAATCCTTGCTCGATCTTCCGGAACGCACTGTCGAGCTCGTCTACTGCATATTTGACTCAGACGAGCAGGAGTTTTACGACGCTCTTGAGTCCCGCATCACCGCGGTATCCAACAGATATTACGAGCGGGGCACCTTGTTCCAAAGCTACCATGTCATCTGGACGTTGCTCTTGCGCGAGCGTCAAGGTGAGTCCCTTGCTTTGGAAAGGCGGCCGAACGGCGGATAATGCGCAAATATTCCAGCGTGCGATCATCCCAGCCTTGTAACCGATACGTGGCAGCGTGACGAGGAGGCCCTCGACGGGAAGCATACTAACAGCTTCTGCGCTTTCTGCCGCGTGCAGTAAGCTTGACGCACCTCGTTGCTCTTATAACAATTTGACTGGCGAACTTGCAGATTAGGAGCCAACTCTCAGTTACGGAATCGAAACGTGTGTTCGGTGTGCGCTCACCAATTTGATCGGCAAATGCAGCGCTCGTTGACCCATGAGAGTGAAAACGTCCTTCCGCTCTCGTCAACAAAGATTCGAAAGATCTTAGAGCTCCTGCGTAAAGTCATACCGGCCGAAGAGAAAACTATCATCTTCTCGAACTTCACGACGTTCCTCGATAAACTCCAGCCCTTCCTCGACCACGCTGGTGTGCAGTACGTTCGATGTAGGCCCGCTCAAGTCGATCATCGTATATTGTGTGACGGGCTCACCTACCTACGTCTAGTCGATGGCACGATGAGCTTGCGCGAGCGCGATCTTGTGCTGGACACATTGCAGACAAACCCCCACGTGAAGGTCATCCTGGTTTCCTTCAAGGCCGGCGGCATAGGTGAGGATCAATGAACATGTTCTCGCGACGCAGGTGCATTGAATAGCATTGAAAGGGTTGAACTTGACGTCCTGTAACAATGTCATTCTGGCTGATCTGTGGTGGAATCCGGCCCTCGAGGTGCGCGCTTCATATCAGTTTTGTCTTGACGGCTGCTCTTATGCGCAATGACTCGTTTATAGGAGCAAGCCTTTGACAGAGCACATCGTATCGGACAGAAGCGCGATGTTAGGATCTACAAACTCGTGGTCCCTGGGACGATCGAAGATCGTATGCTGGCTGTGAGCTGTGCCATACCCTTGAGATAACCGTGTCACTGAAGGTATCACAGATCCAGGGCAACAAGCGGCGCCTTGCTGCGTCCATCCTCGATGGCGGCGACGTGGCGGAAACCCAGAAACTCACGCGGGATGAAGTAGAAATGCTGCTTCAGATCCATCCACAAGATTCAGGCTAGGAACGATGTCACTGTGCAAGTCTCAAACGATGTGCTAGTTGCGATATGTTCCGCTTATTATCAGCTAAGCTATGTACCAACAATGAACAGAACAATGTATTGTATAATAGTGAGATTAGACCCGCGTCATCCTGGCCGTGCACGAGAAAGGAAAGCGTGAGGTGGGTGTTAAATCCGGAGAAAAAATGCGTGGTGGAGATACTAAAACGTCTTCATGATCCAGAAGTTGCGATGGTAGCAACGTTTGCTAGCTCCTGAGATGGCTATGAGCCCCACGCTCCGGTGAACACAAAATGGACAGCATACCTCGGACAGCGATAGCACATTGTCGTTCGTCTGTAAAAGACAATGACGATAGGCATCTAGCCCAAGATGGGATTCCTCACCGTCTTCACCGTCGGAGACAGCGGCGACTTAACACTGGGACTCAAGGGGGACGTAATCGTCTCCTGCGAGGTTTGCGACGACAAAGACGCCTGTGAAGAGCGTCTCCGCGGGATGTACGGTCGCGGCGGAGGCTTCGCCGGTTCTTGAGGGGCTTCAGGCAGAGCCGGCAGGACGTCACCCTCCGGAGGGAAGTCTTCGTATATTGGGCGAGGAGGAGGGCGTTCGACCATGGCCTCGAGCAGCTACGAGTGCAATATAAGGTCGCAGCCTGGATGAGTATGGATGAGCTGCAACATACCTCCTTCCTGAGCTCATCTCCAGCGTAGTCGTTCTCCATGTCCTCCTCGCTCAACAGAACATTGCCCTTCCTGAACACCTCGCCTTCCTCTTCGACCCAGATCCTCGACCGATCCGTGGGGCTCGTCAAGGGCACTCCTTCATCCTCTCCGGGGCCTTCTGCCGGGAAATACCCATGCTCATCCTCACTCTCAGACTCGTTTGAGATGAGGAATTCGGCGGTTGGGGTGAGCACCTTCTCTGGCTCGGGCGGCGCTTCGATTGCTTTGCCTTTACCCTTGTCAATCTTTGGTGTGGTTGGATCAGGCTGCTCAAACTCGCTTTCCTCGCTGTCGTCAATGGTGTCACCGCCTCCGTTGCTGAGGTACGGACCACCGTTGAGAGGCAAGGCAAGCCCAAGGCCGGTCTTTCTGGCGGCAGATGGTACACGCCTCATCAAATCCGTCAGCGAATCATTGAGGTTGAGTAGCTCCTCCAGCTTGTTGGGATCGTCCGTCTTCGCGATGAGAGCCGCCAGCATGTGAAGTAAAGCGTTAGTCTTCTTCGCCAGGTCCGGGTGGAGTGTTGCAAGCGTTGCGTCCGGATTGCCAGGCTGAGGTCGAGTCCTGGCAGAAAGCTGTTCCCATTCCTCCTTGACGGCGCGCGCTTGGCTCGGCACATCAGCCGCGCTGGCCTATCGTCAAAGATGTCAGATTATGAGACTGATTGGGGTTTCACGAGTACCGCACCTTCTTCGCGTCGTCCTTCGCGATGGACCTCGCCAGTTGGCTCGTCTCTACCATCGCCCACACGCCCTTCCCCGTGCCCTTCATGCTGCTTTGGCTACAAGCGTCGCCCTCCACCCGTCCGTCTGCCTCTTGAGTCTTCCGCTCCGCCTCCTCCGTGTTCCGAACACAACTATCAAGAATTTCCCTACATACGCGGGCCATCTCTTCGTCCCCCGGGACAATGCTCAGGTCGAGACAGCGCATGACGTGGTTTGCTTTCAGCCCGCCACTGAGGGCGAGCATGCCCGCCAGGTCCAAGTTCGGGTTTTCGGTCAGGCCAAGGTGAAGAAGGGAGGTCGATTCGGGGAGGAACTCCGCGAGAGCGATCGCGCCAGCCGATGTCAGCGCGGTGGAGGACAAGAAGAGCTGTTTTAGGGCGGTGTTGAGGGTGAATGCGGTGCGCAGGGATTGGATCTGAGGTATGGCAAGTGAGTGTGGCTCAAGACGGAAAGAGAGGAAGTGAACGTACACCTTCGAGTCCAGGACCACAACAGGGGTTCCTGGAAAGGTCAAGCGTCTCCAGGCACGAGTTGTATTTCTGAAAGCAAGCGTCTTCAGTCAGTTTCGGTCACCGATGCAAACGATTCGACCAGCATACCAGCGCCTCTGCTATTGCCACCAGCCCCTGAATGTCCAGCTTATTCTCGCTAAGATTGAGCACCTTGAGCGTCCTATTCCGCTTCAACACCTGCGCCAAATACGATATCCCGCCCTGACAACATCGCACGGATATGTTAGGAACAAGGCGAGGATCTCTACAAGCACCGCCGACAACTTACCCTCAACTCGTTCCCCTTCAGGTCGAGCGTCTGCAGGCTTCCTAGGCGCGGCAGCGCGTCCAGCGCGCGCACCTTGTCGAGTAATGCCGCGCTCGGGCCGTGCTCCATCGTCGGACTCTTCATGCCCTGTCCCACGAACGCGCCGTGCGACGACGTTAATGGAAGCGACGGTGGGTGCCGCGTGGTGACGCCACCCTGCGAGCTCGAAGTGATAAGCGGCACCGCCGGGTTCAGGCTCGTCGCTGCTGCTGTGGCGGCAGCAGCCGCAAGTCGTTTAGCGCGCGGCACATACGGTGTGTAGGTCGTCTGTGGTCCAGTGGCGGGATGGCGCGGCGGCGGGGGTGGCGGGCCCGCCCGCGCGGAGGCAGGGTGCGGAGGCGGCGGGGCGTGGGTGGCCCTGCCGGGTGCGCCGTTAGCGAGGCTCGCACCGCCGATCGGCGAGAGCGGGGAATGCGACAGCACGGGCGAGCTCTGCGCGGTGCTGGTGGGCGAGCTCGAGGTTGACACGGAGGAGGTGGCGGATAGGGGCACCGAGCCGGGCGGCGGGGCGGGGAGGATGTCGGGGTAGTCTTTGATCATGAGTGCGATAGCGACGGCGCCGGAGGGTCCGATACGGTTCAGGCGGAGGGAGACATTTTTGAGCGAGCTCGTCCGCACGGCCTGCGCTGTGTCCATAGGTCATTACGATGACATGGAATGAGAAGCCGAAGCAGCTCACAAAGTACTTCCAGGGAGCCGCCTCTCAGACCGCAGTCGTCCATCCGGAGGCTTTCCAGTCCGGGAGAACCTTGTGGTGTGAGCGTGGCCGCGATATACTCGATAGACTTCTTGTCGAGCGAGTTTTGGGAGACATCGAGGAACTGTAGGGATTTCGCCTGATGGAAATAGAATCAGTTATCGTCGATCACTCCACGACCACAGCGAAACTGAGAAGGATGATGATCGAGTGCGGCATTCGTAAGGGCGCGATAGAGTGTGGTTGACGGAGAAACCAAAAACACACCTTGGTGACGTATGCCCCCAATAGCTTGTAGCCGTTGGTTTTTAGCCTTCGGTTAGAAGCTACGGAAAGGTATTGCAGGGAGGAAGGTATCAGGAGGGCGTGGAGAATCGGTTTCAGGTTCTGAAAAGAGTAGGGCATATGAGCATCGGAGTTCATTAGGGAAGGTGGTGGTGCTGTTCGCGAACGAAAGCGCACATAACGGTAGATACGCACATGCTCATCCAAGTCACATTCCCTGAGTACGAGTTTGCGAAGCCCCCATTCGATGGTGAACACATCAGAGAGGATATGGGCGTGCTCGAGGCTGATCTGAACGCCCGACAGGTCCACTGTCCTTGGGTGGGTTGATGGAGCAGACTAAAACCAAGAAAAAGAGGTCAGTCGTCTAGTACCAATCAAGCAGGACGAAAACACGACGAAAAGGTACGAGGTTGCGATACGTCTGGTCGTGCGACCAACAGCACGGCGGGTCACGTATGATGAGCGACCCGGCGAGCAGTATCCAGCAGAATCATCTCGCCCCATTCCTCTCGATAATACACACTCAGCCAGCATGCTCACCTTGAACGCCTTGCTCACTCCCGAGTTCGGCTGCTCCTCCCGGCCCTGGCAGCACTCGCGATAGAAGCTCTCCACCTTCTCCATATTCCACCATTCGTCTTCCTCCCAGCTCTCCGGTGACCCTGCCTCGGCCGCGTTGCTCACCGGCGAGCCCGCCTCCCCGGCACCGATCTTCCCGCTCAGGCTTCCGCCGCTCATGCTGGACCGTGCTGAGCCCCCAGGGCTGCCGTAGCCATTTGTGAACGAGTTGCCGCGGACGATCCTCCTTCTTCGTTGGGCCTCGCGCGCTTCAATGTTCCGCTTCTCCTCCTTGATCGACGGCGAAGACGGCGGGTTGGAGGACGAGATCGGGTAGACGGTCACGAGCTGGGGGAGGATGAAGTGCGCGCGCTTGAGGGCCTTCTCCCGCTCCTTCTCCTTGTCTTCGGTGCCTGCTCCAGTAGAAGAGGTAGCGGAGGAGGTAGAGGAGGCGGACGATGCGACGGCTTGCTGCGTGGGCAGGAACTTGGAGAGGCGGGCGATGGAGGTGGTGAGGAACGACTGGGGTGGGGGCGGGGGCCGCTTGAGGATGGACTTTCCCGGGACTGGGATCGTCACGGCGGAGGAAGAGGCGGAAGCGTTCGTCGCGGTCGTCGCGGTCGTGGTCGTGGACGCGGTAGAGAACGACGAGATCGAGGAGGCGGAGGAGGCGGCCATCGCGGTGTCCAGCGACGACGCGATATTAGAGTAGATGGAGGAGGGATATAATATCGTACGAAGCCCGGGGATTCCGTGGAGGCCGTTGAGGAGGAGGATATATGACGGCGAGCGAACGCGGTTTGAAGAGGCGAGGTGACGGACGAAGAAGCCGGTAAATACGGAAAAATAAGAAATAAATTCGAGCACACCAACCGAGCTTCGGTCGTCGGCTTGGCGCTTGGTCCGACCACGACGACGCTGGTCCCGCAATCACCTCGCTCATCTTCGTCTTGGGTGCTGGATATTCCGAATATCAGGACGAGGTCGACGGGGTTTATGGTCAAGAACACGCACCGGTCTCGGTTGCGGTTTCAAATCGGACTGCGTTCACGCCGTTTACTTCGTGCTCAGAAGCAGCAAAGCGGTCCCAATCCGGCCATTCAATACGTTCATTTCCCTTCCTTACTGTCCATCTTGTTTGCTGATCTGCTCTGTGTATCACTCCGAATACCATTACTACTATGAGTTGCGGTCTGATACGTGGCACTATCTCATCTACATCTCATATACCCATGCATGGGTGGCGGTCCGGGGTATGCCCTTCTTCCTCCACCGGTTCTTCCGCTGTGACGCCGCCATCGGGAATGGGCGTTGGGCATGTGAAAGGCTCATGCTTGTGGAATCCGGCAGCGCGTTGCTGTTTACGTCCTGTTGCGGGCCACGAAGCGACTAACCATCGTTCGTCCTCGTTTTCCCTCTCTCAGCCTGGCTGGGAACACACGACGTTCTCGATGACATTCTTGCTTGATTATGAGAGGATTCTATATCCTCTTGAAATACACAATTGCTTCAATCTTTCAGATCTTGCGCTCTAGCGAGCTCCCTGAATCTCGATTCACTCTGGAGCAAATCCTTCGGTCTGCCATCCTCCACCACAACGCCATCGTCCAGCACCAAAACCTTGTCAAAGTCCAAGACGGAAGCTAGAAAGAGCGAAGAGGATGAGCAACCCGCTAAACCCAATGATGCCAACATCCTGGTCGATGCTCACATATTCGATGTACAATGGAAATGACCGTGCAGTGCTTCAGGTCCGTGGAGAGGACCAAATGCAGCCGTGCCTCAGTATGCGAGTCCATGCTGTCCGACAGCATCAGCATAATGGTATCATTGATCGCAAGGCGTAGCGTTACCTCGAAGACACTTCGTCAAAGATGATAATGTTCCGTTTTTCGAGCAAAACCCGCGCGAGGCACAATAATTGACGCTGCATGCCCCCCATTAATAACACGGATACGAGCATCAATGAACTATCACGCTCACCTCTCCTCGCGACAGTTGCACGTGCTCGTCGTCAACGACAGTATCGAGCCCGTCATCCAACTTCCGAACGACGTCAGCGAGACCAACGCGGCTGAGAGCGTTCCATAACTCCCCCTCCGAGGGTGGATCAATCTGGTTCGCGAGAGCGCGCAGGGTCAGGTTTTCGCGAACAGACACCCCGAGAAGTAATGGGTCCTGGAAGATCACACTAAAGCGGGAGCGGTGAGCTAGGGTACCATAGTGAAATATTCAGTCGTCGCACCTCATAGAGGACCGAAGACGCGAAAACGGCACATCGTTAACGTCCACACCATCCACCAAGATTTCACCTTGGATAAGATTCTTGTCCACTCCTGACAGTAACGCCAAGAGCACGCTCGATTTTCCGCTCCTGTAGGGTTCTTCAGTGATGCTATGTTGTAACGGCGTAGTAGGGTCACCTACCCCGTTCGTCCGCACAATGCTATCTTGCTTCCACCGCGGACCGCAAACGACACGTCACGCAGGGCAGGTTTCAGACCAGGTCTAATACAATCGTTGCCGTCAGTGATTGTGACAGCTTGGGCAAGCGTCTACGCACCCATAAGCGAGGGAGACGTTCCGAAACTCGATGTCTCCCCTCACCATGAACTCGGACTCGTTTCCTGGCGCCGGGCTCAGCTCCGACGAAAACCGTTCGGTCGTCATCGCCGTAGAGTCTTGTATGCGTCCAACAGAGACCACGCCGTTCTCCACGCGGGACCATGAGAGCAACAAATTTGAAATACTGGTGGAGAGCCCGACGATTTGGCTGAGTGCAACACCAAGAAATCCTGCGGACGTCGAGTTGCGCAGGGCGACGGCAAGTGTGGCCACCGCTACGGCGATGAAGAGTGTCATCCCGTTCAGCGCAGTGCGTCTATCAGAGCTCATCAGTAGGCACCCTCAGTGCCTAGAGGGCACTGAGGCTCACAGGAAACGGATACCAGCGTATCGGAAATACACCGGCGCCTGGCTGGAGGCGAGATGGCGTCTGCCTTCGGCCAGGGTGAACTTCTCCGTCCCGTACGCACGTATAGTCTCCAAACCACTGAAAAACACGAGCGTGAGTTGGTGCCATCCTTGTCCACAACGCCACAAGACACTGACCTGAAGGTCGTGCTGAAGGTGCTGACCAAAGGCGCTTTGGCGGCCATTTCGAGACCTTGCAGTTGACGGGACGTGGCCTGTCGGCAAGGCATCATCAGCGACGCGGATGTGGCGACTGAAACGCGCTATTCACAAGGTAAAAGCTCTGCAAAAGCCAGTATACGGCACAAAGAACGGGGAGCGAAACTGCGAGCCAGGGGACGGCCAGAAAAACGAGGATCATGGCGCCAACTGTGATGTGCTGGAGTGAGAACCGTATGCTTGAGCGAATCCATGAAGATCTTACCGACATACGCGGCGGTGATAGTAAAATCGAGGATGGCCAGAGGGAATGCCTGGAAATCGTAGATGAGCACCAGTAGGAAGGGCAAACAATCGTTTGAACACCCACAAAATCGATTGCATTCATGTCGCCAGAGAAGCGATTGATCAACTTTTCGGGCTTCGTGTTTCGAAGAGTTGTAGGAGATGCATAGGCCACCGCCGACAACATCCTGTGGTGGATCTCCAAGGACGCATGAGGCGTCGTCTGTTGAGTATACGAGAAGAAGGCGATGAACGCAGCACTCCCGCAGGCAACCGCGAATACGGCGTAAGCCCATAGCCACGGTCTCTGGTCTATCGCATCGCTTTCCGACCAGCTTTTAAGGAAGATCTAGTCCGGTCAGGTCAGCGAAGCAGCTTTAGCTCACTCGGACGAGCCCGTGCACTCGCCTGTAGGCCCACCTCCGTGACCGAATAGCCCAATATCGACGCCAGAGCCACGGCCAACCGGGGCCATCGGCAGGCAGAGAAGAAAAAAT
>NW_006767448.1:0-27209 GCF_000264995.1 Punctularia strigosozonata HHB-11173 SS5 | reverse complement strand
GAGGCTCACAGGAAACGGATACCAGCGTATCGGAAATACACCGGCGCCTGGCTGGAGGCGAGATGGCGTCTGCCTTCGGCCAGGGTGAACTTCTCCGTCCCGTACGCACGTATAGTCTCCAAACCACTGAAAAACACGAGCGTGAGTTGGTGCCATCCTTGTCCACAACGCCACAAGACACTGACCTGAAGGTCGTGCTGAAGGTGCTGACCAAAGGCGCTTTGGCGGCCATTTCGAGACCTTGCAGTTGACGGGACGTGGCCTGTCGGCAAGGCATCATCAGCGACGCGGATGTGGCGACTGAAACGCGCTATTCACAAGGTAAAAGCTCTGCAAAAGCCAGTATACGGCACAAAGAACGGGGAGCGAAACTGCGAGCCAGGGGACGGCCAGAAAAACGAGGATCATGGCGCCAACTGTGATGTGCTGGAGTGAGAACCGTATGCTTGAGCGAATCCATGAAGATCTTACCGACATACGCGGCGGTGATAGTAAAATCGAGGATGGCCAGAGGGAATGCCTGGAAATCGTAGATGAGCACCAGTAGGAAGGGCAAACAATCGTTTGAACACCCACAAAATCGATTGCATTCATGTCGCCAGAGAAGCGATTGATCAACTTTTCGGGCTTCGTGTTTCGAAGAGTTGTAGGAGATGCATAGGCCACCGCCGACAACATCCTGTGGTGGATCTCCAAGGACGCATGAGGCGTCGTCTGTTGAGTATACGAGAAGAAGGCGATGAACGCAGCACTCCCGCAGGCAACCGCGAATACGGCGTAAGCCCATAGCCACGGTCTCTGGTCTATCGCATCGCTTTCCGACCAGCTTTTAAGGAAGATCTAGTCCGGTCAGGTCAGCGAAGCAGCTTTAGCTCACTCGGACGAGCCCGTGCACTCGCCTGTAGGCCCACCTCCGTGACCGAATAGCCCAATATCGACGCCAGAGCCACGGCCAACCGGGGCCATCGGCAGGCAGAGAAGAAAAAATGGAACTGAGCCCAGCCGGACGGAGAGGAGGCATCCTTCTTCGCGGGCTCCGCTGATGCCACGCCGGTCTTTTCGTCGGGACCTTCAACGTTCACCTGCCCAGAGACGTCGGAGAGCGTCTGCGGTGGAACGGCCTGGGGCACGTCCTCCAGAGCCGGTTCCCTCTCCTGCTTTTCGAGGTTGCACCTTGGGCGCATTTCGATCCCGGCACTATGTTGAGTGTCGGACGTGATGTAGGACGATACGTCCACGGCGCTCTCCAACAAAGACTCGAGATCTCCTTGTGCAACCACTCTGCCCTCGTCGAGGATTACGATGTCGTGAGCGAATCGGAGGTGATGGTCTAGTTCAAGTTGAACGCGATAGTCAACATAACATGGAATCGGAACTGACCGTTGTGGGTAACCAGAATGGTCGTGTGCGTTCGCAACAGGCCCTCCGATCCAAATAGATTGCTGAAAACAGACGAAGACGTTCGAGCATCCTGCATCGCATGAGTTATGATGGATGCTCGGATCGGAGTACGCTCACCAGCGCGGAGAAACTGTCGTCAAGAAGTATCACGTCACTTTTCGCGTACAGCGCACGGGCTAACGCCTACAACAAGTAATCGGCAAAGCGCTGCCAGAGGGAGACGAGATGGCACACCACTCGATGCTTTTGACCGCCGCTCAGCCCATTACTATCGGAGATGACTGTCATGTCGCCCTTGTCCATCCTCGCGAGATCGGGAACAAGGCAGCAGGCTTTGACGACCGTCGTATACCATACTGGATCGAACGCCTTGTCCAGCACGATGTTTGCGCGGACGGTCGTCGGCAGGAGGAAAGGGTCTTGGCTGGCATACGCCACCCGTCCCATCAGTTGCGTTGCGTGACCAGCTGCCGGGCATGTCTCCCGTAGAAGGGATAGAAGTAGGAACGATTTGCCCTGATGGGATGGAAGAGAATAGTCAGTAAATAGACAATCAAGCGCGTGAAACAAGGGAACGCACACAGCCGACTGGGCCGATGATCATCGTCAACGCCCCCGACTTGAACGTGATGGAGAGGTCATGAAGAATAGGTTTCCGGAGGCAAGATGGCGAGAACGATGCGTTGCGCAGTATGATCTGTCCGTAGGATCTAGCATCCATCGGTATGCTGTCCAAGTCATCTTTGTTTGCTAAAGTACGATGGCTCGTGAGAGAGTCATTCGAGTTGCGGCTCGTTGGAGTCTGGGCTTGGTAGCGCTGTTTCTCTTCGAGCGAAAGAAACGTCGAAACGCGTCGTAGGCTAGCGTAGCCTGCTATCAGTAGAGGAAAGACGTGACCAATCGTGCTGATGGGAAGGATGACGAGGTTCTGAGGCCGTGTGAGCGTTATTCCGAATTCGTAAGCCTTCATGTGTGACATACCACGACAGTGAGTATCGTGAACAACTTTGATGGCTCCAGCGACTGGGAGGTGATGGCGATGTATGTGCCGAGTGCGGCTAGCCCCGCGAAATTCACAGTAGCCGTGGAAAGAGCTCCCACCGTGATAATGCGACGACTGCAGGAACAAATTCAGCCTGGCTTCAGAATTCCAGAAACTTCAACGTACTAGAATGCGCGAAGCAATCTGACTTCCCGCCCTCGCAACCGCGAAATACGATCCACCATCACAGATTCGAGGGCCGAGAGTTTGATCGGCAGCACATGCGAGACCACGGATGTCTATGAGAGGAAAGGGTCTGTCTCATTACTGGAGCTACGGACAAGAGATGATTCGTCTACCAAGAGCTTCATCCTCTTCTCTGTGGCGGCCATCCATTCCATCTGCGCTTTATCGACTGTCTTTCCCAGCAATGTTGTGAATGCTATGAAAAAGAGAATCACGCCAAGCGGAGCAAACATAGCATAACTGGCCTGGTTCCATATTTCATCCGACCATTCCGAGTCAATGCACGTATCCACGCACCTGATACCACAGGATTACGGCGGCGACGGCAATGGACACAATGGCTGACCACGCTTGGTGGAAGAAAGCGATACTGTCTATGATGCGCTCGACGTCGACCGTCCTTGCCACAGGAATATGAGATTTATACGCTATTTCATCCGACGGTATTGATCGAACTCACATGTAACTGATAGCTGAACCAGCTCCTTGTGAGCGAGCAGCCACGGAGGATAGTTTCAGTGTCTTCTCAAAGATGACTGATATTCTATGGTTTATATCAGAGACGTGATAATCCTGCCAATGACTATTTCACGAACAAGGCACCCCGGTAATACACGGTGAACGCATAGACCTAAGTGGAAGCGATGAGCGTTTGGGCCGGTGTCCGTTTCTTGGTACATGCCTTGTCCCAATAGAGCGAAGTGCTAGCAGCGATGGCGAGATATACGAGCACGTATCCTCCAACGAGGGCCCAACCCCGTGACGCATTTTCTGGTTTGACACTGTGATTCCTGATAATCAGTCAACATGTATCCTTAGCCAGGAGCGACGCGACATACCCATCGATCCGGTACGACGAGACGAAGCTAAGCATGCCCTGTACGAGATATGTTTGGGCGAACGTAGCCACTATCAAGAGCAGCTGCGGTAGGACGGGAGCAAAGAAGTGGTGAGAAAACGCCATAATGGTAGCTTTCAATAGCTTGTTCTCGCTTCCCCTGCGTATACTGGTCAACCTCCCGTCGTGTACGCGAACTTATCTGTACTTACGGATTGCCATGCCCATGCTCTGTTTGCAGAGCAGCGAGTAGTTCATCGCCAGCGTCTTTCCCCGTATACGCATCTGGTACTCCGTAATCCAGTAGGTCGTCGACAGTTAGAGACCGCCTGCGGCCGGATGCAAGCAATGGTATCAGCCAGACGAAAGTCAGGCGCGAGAGCAGAGAAGAGGTCGTTTCGCGGGCACGTGGCTACTGTGCGTGTTAGATTATGTCAGCATCGCGAGCGCCTTTCGGGACTGACCCGATGCTTGGCTTGAAGCAGCCTCCGCTTTTCGACGAGCTCGAGTATGAGGAGTACGAAACGACTACTCGCAGCTACTGCGTAGCTGGCAACGACCTTTGATGAGCTCTGGAAGGCGTATCAGTATCGTTGAGACTGCCCCATGCCGTCCACGCACCAATACAAGCGTTCTTAGATGAAGGCTGTCGAAGACGATGCCACCCAGGAAGAATAATGTCAGGAGCGTGCTCGGTGCAATTCCATGCGTATGCTGGAGATACATCGCGGGCACCAGCGTGAGCTATCCGTTCAGGTCACCTCATCACAGCTGTGTTTCTAGGCAGGCAATGGACGTACCGAGGAAAACAGCTGGAGAACATACGCGGGTCTCGCCAGCGCGTGCCTTTCTGTAGGATCTCCATAGTACCCGGTCCTGCACAGGACGGTCAACGATGCTGCGCAAGCAGTCGCGAAGACAACGGTGCATATGGATTTGGATATCGCGAGCGCATCGCACGTGCTTCTGGTCACTCGGGTCGGACGCCTTGAGCGGGATCGTGAATGGGACCAAGGGGACAACTCGCAAATCTTGTAGAGGACACAAGGGATGAAGAGCGCAGACAGTAGCGTGAGCGCTCTGGTCGCGATGCGTGGAGTTGGCAGAGAAATTAACAATGGTGAGTACGGATCGTTACTGTCATGACAGTATCACTCACAGGTACTCATATTCAAGGGAGTTGAGGAGAACCATGGACGGGCACGGGGAGCTTTGGTAAACTCAGTGCAAGTGTTAAGAATTCGAGCGCGGGGGACCAGTGGGGAACGTCATGTCCGTGCTCCCTCAGGATGTTCGTTTCGTCAAGCGATCCAGATGCGGTCACACGGAAACGGGCGGCAACGGGATGTCCATATGTTTCGTCCCGCACGAACGCCGATCGACCTTGGCTTCGTCGGGAGTTCACCCGGTACGTGTCTCGCCTTCACCCGCTCAGGACCCTGGTTTGGACTGGCTCGGTACACTACGAAATTTTCATCGCCTTCGAATGGCGACAGATGTCCGATGGAACGCACGAAGTGGCGACAACATCCTGACGAACGGGCCGTCTGCTGACCCTCTGCCGAAGGCGGGTTTAGGCAATACATACCCGTGAAATCTGGAAAACCAACCCGGAGCGCGCCAAGTAAGTCGCCGAGAACCCATGGATCATCATCATCGGCGACCCCTCGGAACACGATGGCTAAGAAGGCGGACCGACAGCCCCACATCCACACCTCCGGAGAACGCGCGCGTCCGTATGCCACTGCCAACAGAGCATAGTTAGCTGGCGACGTGCATCAATCCCCAAATCAGCAGATACGACCGTCCTCTTGAACAGATACTCCTCGTAGATTGGAAGAAGGAAGCGAATCGAAACGAATGGTATAGCCATGAAACGCGAGGAGGGTTTGACCACGGTAGAAAGAACAAGGGCCCGGTGGTGATAATTGATAAGATCACTCCGCTCGGCACCGCTAATCAGAGTTGATCAGATGGGCGAAGCCGCGGAAGCACTACTGCACAACCATGACGCCATTTGGCCAATACGTGTCCATAGACGACTCTAGACGAATATGATGCGTCAAGCCAAATTGGGAGTTGTGGCGATTATCCGAGAATACACAGTACTTACCGCATACTGCTTATTTCGACCATGAGAGTCTGCATCCGGGTATGGCAATCATCCTATGCTCAATGGCGATCGGTGCTACTTAGTACTGACTCAGTTGGTATTCTTCAGTCGCAACCTCCGGCCATGAAGGCCATGCGCTAAAACAATGCCACGGTCTCGTCCTCATGCTCCACGAATCGGGATTGATCCACCTCAATCTATCAGATCGTACGCGGATGATCTCGTTACCTCCAAAGATCCTCTTGGCTCAAACTGTCAACTGGCGTATTGCTACCGATCGATGCGGTCACAAAGAGTACCAGGGCAGCGCCGAGGGCAGCTCATCCTCAGCCGTCCGGCCTTCTTGGCGTCATATGGTCAAACTCTAGAGCTGGATGTGTGCGGAGTTGAAGCCGCACAGAGAGGTCAACTCGTTCGGCGTTTGTCGCACACCAACTCCAGCCCCGTCCGAGCTTTCGAGAAGGAAGGCGGATGAACCGTTTGATGGTCGTGGGGGTCAAGCTACGATCCAAAAGGTCGCCGTTGGTTACCGTGAGCCGAGCGGGGCAACTAAAGCGCAGTTGAAAGAAGAAAAAAAAAAAAAACGAGGGGGGGGGGGGGGGGAAGAGAGGGGTGCAGTCGAGTCCTGGCCGAGCCCGGAGATAGGCCGCTGTATGTGCATACTCAGTGACAATACCCCTCACACGTCCGAGAGGTTGTGATGCCGACACGACTTTGCGTTAGCATACCCGTCCGTGCAAGAAACCGATCCTTCGATAAGCCTCATAGTATGTACAGAAGATCCGCATCCGCGTATACTGCCCTGCGTTTCCCACACCGAGACATCAAGAAAATGAGCACATCCTTTTCAGTGGACAACAGACCGTCCGTATGGTCCAGAGTGTCCCATTCAAAGCCCCCGGAGCGCGGCGGTGACCTCTCCGGCTCTGACCGCCCCGACGCTGAGGAGCGAATCGGAGAGGCCGTGCGTTCGTTCGTTGGTTCCGAGCAGGAACAGGCCGATTTGCCAATCGTATTTCTCGTTCCTACGCAGGACAAAGATATCAATAAAGGTTTCAGGGCGTCAGAGAGAAGCGATACACACTCAAAGTTCACGGAGTAGTCCCGCCCTACGAGGTCCTCCTGCCAGTGCTTGTACACCTTCCCATCCTCCTCGTCCTCGCCGCCATTATTGAGGAACCTATGAAGGTTCGGGGCGTACTGTCCCACATGTTTGAGGAACGCGAGGGAGGAGGGCGGTCGGTGGTAGCCAGTACCGAGGAACACCGCAGTGTACGTCTCAGACGCCGGCGTAGGCTGCATCTGAGTCGAGAGCGCCGAGGTATAGCTTAGCGTAATAGACGGTGCTTGACCGAACACGTGCGAGCCCGCCAACGTCGAGTCTTCGTGTTCGGATGCGGAACGTGACACCGACGGCGAGCGCGAGTCAACGGACGACGAGAGGCGAGAGTCCGTGGACGAGCGCGAAGAGGTGCGGGAAATCGCGACAGAGTCTAGAGGCCCATGGGTATGGTGGACGTCTTCGTCGGAATGCTCGGCCGTGTGCGGGGCGGAGAAGTTGACTTGCACGTTGGCGACGACCGTGCCCGCCAGGATGCGGTATTGCTCGAGGCTCTCGATCTCTTTCTCGTTGACGTCTCCGCGTACGAGGGCAATGTCCTTCGCTACGCGTTGCTTGTACAGTGTCCTGTACATGGTCTCGAGCAGCTAGAGGAGCGTCAGTCTCCCAGCTCTGCAAAGCGGAGTGGGCGGTTTACCTCGGGCTCGACGCAAGCATAGTTTGCCCTGCGGAGTTCTACAAGGAGGCCACCCCTCTCTTTACCGGGCAGAGAGAAGAACTTGGACGTCGAGCTGGGGTCAAACGCCCGACTATTGATGAAGGGAGTCGAATCCTAAGCACAAATAAGGTTAGATTTCATTTTCCCAGCAAGTCTTCGACGATACTTACGGCGGGGACGATCGTACTGGCCCTGTATACCATATCCACCCTGGCGCGAGGGAAGCGAATACCAAGGTCGTTCCAAACCTCCGCGCTCGATTGGCCGCCTCCAACCACGGCGAACCTCCCGTCGAACGTTGTGCTGGACGCTTCCTCACCGAACAGACGCCTGAGCGTAGGAAGGTACGAGGAGGTGTGAACGAGGGGAGCGGTATCCTCTGTGGCCTTTGCGCTGATCAAACTCCCACCAGGGCATGAAGTTTGACTCGACAAAATGATGGGGGCAAAGATGGGCGGAACGTAAGGCGTGGCTCCCGTGCCGACGGAGAGGTTGCGGGTGACGTATATATGGATGGTCTGAGTTAGGGTGTCGAGCACGGTGACCTTCAGGAAGCGGACTGCCGGCTTGGTTCCAGATCCAGCATCGGGAAGGACGGGCTCAACGGCCAGGACGCGATGGGAGTAACGAACGATATCCTGATGGAAATTTGTCGTCAGTGTATGCACGTATTCACGATTGACGAGAGGTTGACTGACGTCGAGCTGCTTGGCGGCCCAAGCGAGGTAACCCGCCCATTCGACCCGCGTCGGGGTCCAGGATCCTACGTTGGAGAACTGCGCGAGCCTATCGACGCCGCGGGAGTGCAGATACGACAGGAACGTGAAACGTGAAGTCGGGTTGCGGAAGGTCTAAATATATTCGTCAGCCGTCACGGAGTTAAAAACGGCTCGGTCGGGCATGTAGAGATTGCAGCGAGCCGGCAAATCGAATTAGGGTTCCTGAAGACGATAAGGTACGGAATGAAGGCAACGGCGACCATTCCAATTATAGACGACCAAAATGAATGGCGCATACGATAACGGAAACCGATAAGACGGAGATCAAAGGTTCCGAGTCGATATCCATGACAAGTCGGTGATCCATCAATTACGCGGGATACTTACTGCGAGGTCCTTGAGGAAGCTGATTTGCATCTTGGATTGCGGCAGTAAGAGTGCATCGTGCCAGCTGAAGGCGTGCTTCTGCTCTAGGAAGAGGCACATCTTGTCCCCACTATCAGCGACGGTTTCCTGAAAGGCGGCGGCGAGGGCGAGGTGGGTGGGACCAAAGCCAATGCCTAGCAGGGTGAGAGGTTCGGCGTGGGTGACAGCCGGTAGAGAGGAGAGGGGGGCTGGGAGTTCGAACGTAGAGGAGGGCATTTCGGGAGGTGGTGCAAGGATAGAGCGATGCGAAGGCTAGATATGCGTCGAAGATATGTCTAGATTTTGTGCGAGCGCATAAACCCGGGTCGACCTTCAGACTGACAGCAGGGGGGCGAGGAGGTCGCACGGGTTTATTACGGAAGCGTTGGAAGGACGGCGGGTTGGTCGCCAACAGCGTGTGGAAGATCTGGGTCGAGCGGTCGCTAACGGCGGGACGACATGCCGCGATGTCATGGGCGGGGGCGGATCTTATGTGGCACAAAATCGGGCCATCGCGTTTACGAACATGGAAGCAAGCGGAGTGCCGGCGCTCTGGGTTCCTGCTCGCCGGAATCACGCACCCTGGGCGAATTTGGGGGGGTGTGCGCATGGCCTTGCGAACGAGGACCGGTCGTGGCAGAAGGAGAGAGCTGAGCCGGGCGCGCGAGGAGCC
This sequence comes from Punctularia strigosozonata HHB-11173 SS5, assembly GCF_000264995.1. Lineage (NCBI taxonomy): Eukaryota > Fungi > Basidiomycota > Agaricomycetes > Corticiales > Punctulariaceae > Punctularia > Punctularia strigosozonata. The sequence continues at coordinate 18,054 of NW_006767448.1, read as the reverse complement.
GAGGGCAACTTCGTCACGGTCGGAGTATCTAATCTGATAGCCCTCGCGACCAGGGCGGATCTTATCTGATTAAGGCCCCGGCCGTTGCGATCCTCTTCTAGCGAAGGCCTCGAGCGTCCATTCGGCGCTCGTGCGCACGCCGCCAAGCGCCTTCGAATCTTCGCAGGATGTCTGCCTCTCCTCCGCCGTCGTCCGCACCCTTTTTCCGACCCCGCCCGCCTTAATCTGATAATTCTTGCGCCCCCTCCGTGCATCTGATTAGATCGCAATTGCCCCAACTCTGGCTCGAACGTCAGCTGAACCGCATGAGCGCGTGTCACACCGGAACGGTCCCGGCGGGGCGTCGAAGGGCGAGGGACCCTCGTAAATAGCTCGGACCATCATCGTCGACAGAACTCTTGCCAGAAAAGCGCACCTTCGACCACCTGTCGCCGCTGCTGTCTCCCCCGCGCATCCCCCCCCCTCTCTCTCTCGCCGCTACAGCGCCGACCGTTTCACCTGAAACATCCCCGCGCCACATATCCCGTTATGGCTATCCCCGACGCGCCTGTTGCGCACGATCACGTGTCCGCCTCCTCGATAGGCGACTTCCGCGTCAAGCTCAGAGGCCAGTTTGCTCTCGAGCTTTCTGCGATTGCTGAATTGACGATGAATCCCATCCTCAGATATTGAGCCTAGCCTGTTCCCTGACATTACTGGTTTGCGTCAGCACCAGCTCGCTGCTGCATCGAACGAGAGCACCGAGGATCGACTCACGACATCCTACGAAACGACGATTGCGATCTCTGACCTCGTCAAGGACGGACACCAGGGCGCAAAGGCCACCATACAAGCTTCATGGGCTCTACTCCTTGTTTGTTGCCACTGGAATGTTACTCCGGGCGCATACTGACAGCAATTTCCCCGACTTCTAACAGTACACCTTCTCGGAGGCGGAAACGCCGTCCATCGTTTTTGCCTACCACGATGGCGTAGCTGATGATTATAACCTGTCCGTACTTGACTTTGGAACGTCCTCTCCGGAGGCCATATCCGTCGCCGACGTGCTCGCCGGATTCAAGCAGCGTGATACGGTGCTACAGACGCCAGAAGCCGATGTTGATCTCCGTCAGAAGAAAATCGATACTGCCATCACCCTAAATCTCAATGTTAGTCAAGTCATCGGAGAGGACGCAAAAGACGCGCTCGATGCGTCCAAGGTATGCGCCACTCCGTTGCCTGCTCGACCTTTTCTCATCGCCCACGGTAGTTTGCCGTCGTTCTCCGCGTCTGTTCGAAAGGAGATAACGTCTCACTCAAGCTCTCATTCTCTTCCGCCCACCTCACCGAGACAGGAGCCCAAGCGTTGCTCGTGCAATTCTCGTCCGTACTCGCATACATGCTGTCGGCCCAGCCCTCGTCCCCGTACCTCAACGCGCTCGATGCCATCCCGAAGCACCTTGCGAGCATCCTCAATGACCCCCCGAAGCCGTACAGCATCGAAAAGGGCGAAGCAGCACGGCTGCATGATGCCTTCGAACGACACGCCCGTGACTGCTCCGATAAGGTCGCGCTCTGGTTCAAGAAGTCGCTATCCGACCCCGAAGCGCAGATAAAGTGGTCGTACCGCGACCTGAATGCCCGTGCCGATGGCCTCTCACGCGTGATTTGCCGTTCGCTCGCTGTCAGCGAGGATGAGGATGGGAAGGGGGTGGTCCCCATTTGCATGGAGAAGAGCCCCGAGCTTTACGTCGCGATACTTGCCGTGCTCAAGGTTAGGCTACTCTTATCGTGGCTTGAGCTGATGTTGATGGTCGTGGTCATATAGTCCGGCCGCGCTTGGTGTCCGATCGACCCCGCCTTCCCTGCCGCTCGCAAGCGCGACCTATTGGCTCGCTCGGGTGGTAAAACTGTCCTCGTATCCAAGGGGTCCGAGCTCGGCGAGTGTGCCTTGCCTGAAGATTTCGGTGTGATCGAGGTGGATGAAGACGGGAAGGCCGATGAACACGGAAGAGGCGTAGAACAGAGAGCGGTAAATATGAAGATAAGCGGAAGGACGGGTAAGGGCGACGACATCGCCTATCTTATCTGGACCAGTGGGACTACTGGCTTGCCGAAGGTCCGGGTTGTTTTCACTGTCCAACTTCACTGCATAACTGATGGCACGGATTGCAGGGTGTGCCCATCTCGCACTGGTCTGCGGTACAAGGAATCGAGGCCCTTGTGGAAGCCATTCCGTGGAAGAGCGTTGACGAACCCCGCGTTATGCAGTACGTCTATTGCTTCCGCGAATGTACAAATTTGGGCTCATGACCGGGCTTAAGGTTCTCGGCGAGCACGTTCGATGTTTCGGTGAGTCTGCGCGAAGGCATCGGTGCTCTAGGCGCTCACACTTCCTGCAACAGATTATGGATCTCTTCTATACGTGGAATATTGGAGGGACGCTGTGTTCGGCTCCACGGGACCTCATCGTCGGTCATTTTCCGGAATTAACAAAAGCATTCGAAGCTACTCACGCCAACGTACGTTGCACCGTCGCTCTTGCACACGACATCGGGGATGCTGACCGAGCTCCTGGACTAGCTCACACCCGCTTTCATGGCGGCGTTCCCGCTCTCCTCCTGCCCTACGTTGAAGACCGTCACGAGCATCGGCGAAAAGCTCCCGGACTCCGTCGCCGATATGTGGTGCGCGCCCGACGTTATCAGCGTGAACATGTACGGTCCTGCGGAGGCGACGATCGTGAGCACCTGTGAGCAGCTCCTTTGTCAGCCTTGCCGCCATAGCTGATCCGCAATGCGCTATAGTTCGTCAGTGGACAGTCAACGATCCTGTCAAGGCCCATAACGTCGGAGTGCCACTGCCGACAGTGAGCGCGTTCATCGTCAAGGGTGACATGGTTCTTCCTCGCGGGGCCGTCGGCGAACTGGGTGCGCCGCCTCTCCTCTATCTTGCCTTAGCATCATATTCATGCCATATGTCCGTAGCGCTTGGTGGCCCGCATCTTGCCTCCGGTTATTTAAATGACCCGACGAAGAGCTCCGCCAAATTTGTTCATCATCCTCGCGTGGGCTACGTGTACCTGACAGGAGACATGGCACGCGTCCTTGCGGACGGTACGATCGAGTTCGTCGGGCGTACGGACGACCTGATCAAGGTTGGCGGGATCCGCATCGAGCTCAGCGAGATCAGCGCGGCGCTCGGCCGGGTACACCCGGAGGCTCGCGAAGCGGCGACTCTTCTCGTGCAGAGGAAAGAGTGTGTAAAACTCGGTACATGCTCAGACCGGGACACTGACTCATCCGTCGCATAGTCGCCCGCAAGAGGTCATATGCACGTTCATCGCGGTGCCCTCATTGGAGTACAGTGGCGCAGCGGACGTCTCGCCGCTTGCGGTGGAAGTTGCGCTTGCTGCTAAGGACCGAGCGCTGAAGAATCTTCCAGGGTACATGATCCCCAAGTAGGTGTCACCTTCCTCCTAAAATGTACATGTAACTAATGTTCCTCGATAGGGTTTTTATCATTCTCGGTCGTATACCTCATACACCATCGAACAAGGTCGACCGAAAGGCGCTCGTGCAGGCTTATGCTAACATCGACCTCAACGCCTGGGAGATCACGCTCTCGAGCGTTAGCAAGGCGAATGTTGACGTAGCTTCGGACGAGGGAGTTGAGTTGGAACGCAAGATAGCACAGGTAGTCAGGGAAATCACCGGCGTATCCGAGTGTGCCCTAGGCCCCTCTACGGACTTACGGGCAGTGGGCGTTGATTCGGTGAGTTATTGACTCCCAATTGCCATGGATGAAGATGTTGATCCAACTTTTGTTCGAGATTTGCGCAATTAGGTTATCATCGCTTCTCGGCAAACAAGGCGTTGACGTCGCTGTAGTGGATGTCATGCAGCATCCTACTATCGCGGGCCTCGCCCGAATCACCCGAGGCAGGAATCATGACTTTGGCGACGTCGAAGAATTGTTACGCGCAGCCGTCGTGGAGCTGACTGGCGTGTCTGGGGATGCGCTGCAACCGACGACAAACCTTGCGGCCCTCGGTGTGGACTCGGTGGGTTGTACGGAGAATGTCACGCGTGTCCTTGTACTGATTGACCTCAGATCCGTGCCATCAGGCTATGCTCCATACTTGGTCATCGCGGCCTTCAATTGAGTGTAGTTGACGTGATGCAGCATCGGACCATCCGAGAGCTAGCACGCGTTGTCTCGCGCCGCTCGTCATGTGGAAAGTCACGTTCTAGTGCCACCGTCGAAGGACTACATCGCCTGGACGAATTCGACGCCAAGTGGAGGCCATTGGTTGCGGAGCGAATTGAAGATGTCCAGAGGGTATTACCGTGTACACCGCGTACGCTTTGCTTCCTGTGATGTATTCCTCATGCTGATAACCATCGTGTTAGTACAAGAGGGGATACTGTCCGAGACGCTTCAAAACCCGAGAGCGTACTGGGCTCATCACCTCTTGCCGCTCGAGCCGCACGTTGACGCAACGAGGCTTCTCCAGGCATGGAGGGTTGTCACAGCGAGCACCGAGGCTTTGAGGGCCGGTTTTGTTCCGACTGCGCGGGTGGTCGATAGCACTAATGATGCACAGCTCCCGTACGTTACACGCCGAATTCAGCGTGCAGATGCCGACTTTATCGTTACAGACCTTTCTTCCAGCTCCTTTACGACCGGCCGAAGATACAATATACCGAAACCGATCTTGATGACACCACAGAAGCCGCTGTGCAGAATATCATCGTCAACGTCATCGAGAGACATGCCGGGTCGATCTCCCCTCTTTGGGCTCTCACGCTGCTAAATGGGGCCAAGTCACAGTCGCTGCTTGTATCTATCCACCACTCGTATGTATCATGACCCTTCATGGGATTGTTTCTGACAGATCTTTAGGATTCATGATGCAGTGATGCTCGAACTAGTTCTCAGAGACGTCCATGCGTACTACTGTGGTATACCCGCTATCGCTCGACCGCAACTTACGGAAGCGCTCGCGACAATTCTGCCGGCCGACCCCGACGCATCGGTAGATTTCTGGTCCTACCGGCTCTCTCGCTACGCCGATCCCGATGCGCCAGCTGTACCTGAACTCACAGCCTCTACACTTGCTACAGACGGTTTCGTATCTTTCTGCGAACCTGCCTCCGCTGACCTTAGTGAGGCCGCCAAGAAACTTCAGTGCTCTCTTGGTGATATTGTACAGGCTGCCTGGGCGACCGTTCTCGCGGCATACATGGAGACGAACAGGCTCGTCCTGGGTCAGACACTCTCGGATCGCTCCTCTACTTCACTGCTGGAACACGCCTTGGGGCCTTTGGTGTCGGTCCTTCCCGTGCCCGTGGAGTTCCGACCGACCACCACCGGTCGCGAACTCATCAAGACGTTGATGCAGAGTCAGCACGAATCATTCCCGCATAGACATATCCGCCTTAGCAAGATCCGACTGATCCTCCAACGTCCTGTGCATCAGCCTCTGTTCCCCGCTATGTTCGTCGTCCACCCGGATACAGAGGAAGGAAATATCCCATTGAAGAGCTCTCGGCTTTGGGGGGATCCCAGGCTATTTGGCGTGTATGTCGAACACGCCTTGGCGCTCAATGTTGAGATGCGAAAGGGAGGTCGTATCGATCTCGACTTATGGGGAAATAGCAGAGTCATGTACGTTCATACAGCAATGCAATTGTGTCGTACGGTCACGTCTGAGGTCGTTATGCGATACGTAGTGCACCCGCCCAACTTCGTCTAATGGTCAAGCAAGTAGGCGCCATCGCGGCGGCAATCGTAAAGCATCCCGACGAACCATTGCAGTCACTGCACTCCGGAGCGGCATTTCAGGAGGATTTGCTCTCGGTAACCCGCGCGGATCCCAGTCCGGCTCTGCGAGAAGCCCGCGATTTGCATCCGACGTATTGGCTTGAAAAGCACGCCCGGGAGAACCCTTCCTTCCTCGCTGTGGTCGTGGCGTCCGAAATTGAAGATTGGGGCGCGAAAACGCGAGAATGGACATACCATGAACTGAACGAGGTAAGCTCTGCGTCTACATCCGGTGGAAACTGTATTTACTGCCTTTCAGGAGTCGAACAGGATCGCCAACTTTATCAGATCCGCCGGAATCCATTCGCGATGCGTCGGGTTTTCTTTACCTCGAACGCTCGAAAGCTTTGCTTATATGATCGGGTAAATGCACCGCTCTCGGAGAAAAGTCTTGTGCTGAACTGCGCCTCTACCAGTATCTTCAAGTCAGGCAATGTAAGTTTCGCGTACTATCCGGTCTCACATCCTCTGACAAAACCTTCAGACTTACCTACCCATTGAAGAGGATCTGCCTCCAGCGCGAAAGATGCTTTTAGTAGAGGATAGTCGTGCAGCCTTGGTGTTCACAAACACGCGACATATATCAAGCTTCCAAGACCCTCAGAATCAAGCGACTCTCATCAATGTTGATGCCGTCGATCATCGGGTGGCCTTGGAGCAGCATCCGGTACATCTGGAGAAGGATGAATACGACCCAGATGCTCCGTCATATCGTGAGTTTTCGCGTCGTCCATTGTTCCTTTTGTTCACGAGGCCTTCTGCAGTCCTCTATACTGTACGTGGGGGGCAATTGTGCGTTGCGCGCTTACTCATCAATGCGACAGTCTGGCTCCACCGGCATGCCTAAGGGCGTCCTGGTTTCGTACAGAAACTTAAGCTGCTTCGTGGAAGCTTTCGTCGGGCTCATCGATGAGCATTGCCCGACGGGCTCGTTTGCCGGCCAAGGACGTTACCTTGGTCGAACTTCGATTGCTTTGTAACGGTTCCTCTAGTGCTGGAGCTCGCGAATGTCACTGACAAGTTTTGTTAGCGACGTTCATTTGCTAGAAATCTTCGGCGCGTTCCGAATGGGAATGGCCACTGCTAGCGCGCCTCGATCCATTATCCTAGATGACTTGGGTAAAACATTGCAAAAGCTGGAGATCACACACTGCAGGTGCGTATACTGTTACAAGAGTGATGCGCTACTGCAAACTGACAGCTGACGAAGTCTCGTACCATCGCTTCTTGAGCGAGCTGAGCTGCATCCAGCGGACGTCCCCGCGCTGAAATGGATGTCTGTCGGGGGTGAGTCTGCCTTCCCGGCTTGGTCGCGTTGTTAACTGTCAATGTAGGAGAGAAGATCTCTGCATGGGTGATTGACACTTGGGCAGGCGAAGACAGCGGAGTAGTCTTGTTCAATGCATGTGGGTGAAGGCGGTTTCGTTTTGCTCCGTGTCTAACCTCCCCTTGTTAGACGGCCCCACCGGTACACATGACACTTCCTTTTGGAAGATTGATGCTTATTGCTTGAATAGAGGTTACTATAGGTTGTTCGCTGGCGCGTGTCACCAAGACATCGTCTCCGAGGAACATTGGACGTATTTTCCCGAATTCATCTGCTTTCGTGTTGAAGCCTGGTTCAACGGAGTTAACGCTGCGTGGCCAGCCTGGGGTAAAGCTATCCTTGCTGTGCTGTGATTTTGCCTTCCCTAATCGCTAAACAGGAGTTATGTGTGGGTGGAGACCTCGTAGCCCTGGGGTATCTCAACCGGCCAAGTGCCAGGGAATTCGTCAACGACTACGAAGGCGGCAGACTCTACAGGACGGGCGATATGGTTCGATTGATGGCAGATCAGGTACGTCTTCACATCCTTTTGCAAGATCAGCTTCTTACATCCTCTGCAGACGATCGAATACCTGGGGCGTAGTGACGACCAGACGAAGATACGTGGCCAACGTTTGGAATTGGCGGAAGTCACCGAGGCAGTTCGTACAGCCGCTCCAGCGCGGCTCGCAGTTGTCTCTTTAGTCGCCCGCCACTCAGACTCGCAGAGGGACTGGCTCCTTTCCTTCATGGCAACCGGGATGAAGAGAATGGGTTCCGAGGCGACCGTCCCACCCTCGATCATTCGGCCAGATCCGGCGCTCATGGGATCCATCATCGCAGGCTGCCGTCAACGTCTTCCCGCTTTCATGGTGCCGGACCTGCTCCTCATGTTGAACTACATCCCGATCGCTGAAACGTCTGGGAAAGCCGATTCGAAGGTGCTTCGTAGGCTTGTTGCCGAAACGCCGTTGTCGGCACTCCTCACCTCTACCAACGAAAGTGACCGAAGTTTGACCCGGACGGAAGAAGAGATATCCTCGGTTTTGTTGTCGACACTCGATTCCGGCATTATTGTCAAGCCGTCAACTCGGATTTTCGAGCTCGGCATTGACTCCCTCAGTGCTATCACCTTGTCCTTCCGATTGAGGGCAGCTGGCTTCAATGTGACCTTGCCGTTCTTGCTTGGCGGTCCGACAGTCGAGGAAATTGCGGGCAAGAAAGGAGTACAGGTCACTAACAGCCCCCCGGACGCAGTACCACAGAGCCTAGACCATAATAGTGTCCATCGACCCCGAGTCAAGCATTTATTCCCTGAAGGAGCCATCGATCGCGTATACCCTGCAATGCCCCTTCAAACCTCCATGGTAATCAAGACTCTAGACTCGAAGGTCGCTGCCTACGTCAATCACTTCATCTTCGAAGTCTACGCTGACGATACCGATCGCCTGATCGATGCCATCGTCGCCACAATCAGAGAGCATGACATCTTGCGCACATGCTTCGTGCGCGTTGACGACGAAATACTGCAAGTTGTTCTCTTCCCGGCCAAATTGCCCTCCCCATGGTCGCGGCATTATGTGGCGGTCGGAGCCTTGGACGCGTTGAAAAGGTCTCTGGGAGACGTCTCTCTCGACATAAAACATGCCTTAGGCCGGCGCCCGCCGTTGAGGCTCGGACTATGGCGCGAAGAGGGACATTCATACTTGTCGCTCTCGATCCATCATGCAATATACGATGGTCAGTACTACTTGGTATTTATATCCTGTTTGCTCACCAAATATCAGGAGAGTCATTGATGATGTTCCTGGAGGATGTAGAGGATCGCTATCACAAGCGCGCGCCATCCCGACGCACACCATTCTCGGCCCTACTAGACCACGCGGCGATGCAAGATGAATCTGCTGCTCGCGAGTTCTTTTCAAGATACTTCCACGGCCTTCGCCTCTCACCTGGAATAGGGGTACCCGAGGATGAGACGGATCACCATTCAGATGACATCACTATGGGGCTGAGCTCGGTGCAGGCAGCTGCCAAAGCGTGCGGTGTGACCGTCCACGCAGTCCTTCAAGGTGCATTCGCCGTATCTTTTGGAGAGCATTTGGCGCACGATGACATTGCACGTTTTCATCGCTTATGACACCAATGGTAGCTGATTGATCACATAGATATTCGGAGTCGTTCTTTCTGGCCGCACCGTTCCTATCGAAGGTGCAGAGACTATCCTCGGACCGTGCTTCACCACCGTCCCAGTTCGCGTTCAATTGCGTCGCGCAACCCGACTAGTCGATGTAGCCAAGGAAATCCAGAGAAACGCTGCCACGATGAATCCGTATCAACATGTATCTCTTCGTCAAATCCAGAAGTGGATATCGGCTGACCGGCCTCTGATCGACGTTTTATTCTCCATGAATCACACGTCCGAGAAGACATCGTCCTCAAACCTCTGGAAGCAAATTGCCGACGTGTTCTCTATAGAAGTAGGCCCCGTTTGCACACTGGGACGCGGCTCATCTGACGGCTGCGGATAGTATCACTTAGCTGTTGAAGCGGACGTTGGCATTGAACAGAACATGCTGCGGTTAAGGTCAACATATAGCTCGCGATTCGGACAGGCCGCCGCGCGAAACATACTGGTTCGCATGCAAGAGCTGCTTCAGGACCCGGATGTTCTCTTAGCAAGCGAACGCTCGCTGCAAGAGCGACCACTTGCCTTCGAAGTCCTTCCATACCTACCCGAAGAAGAAACAATCCGGCGCGTCCTTTCCAGCACCTGCGCAATTCCATCGGAAGCGATCGCAAGGGACACATCTTTCCTCCGCCTTGGCCTTGACTCTATCACGAGCATCCGATTTACCAATGCCTTGCGTCGTGCAGGCTTGAATGTCCGTTCATCCGCAATCATGACCCACGCCAGCGTTGCAAGACTTGCTCGTTTTTGCCACTCTAATGCTGGTGACGTCGACGCGGAGGCAGCGTTTCTCCCTTCGGAGTCCTCAAGAATCCTTTCAAAGTACTCTGAATCGATACGACGGCTCTCCCCCGAGGACCGCGTTATCCACGCATATCCGGCGACCCCTCTTCAATGCGCCATGTTGACGTCTTCTCTTGCATCTGGAGGCAAGCTCTATGTAGTTTCGCATCCATTACGGCTCCTTCCATCTACCGACATCGCCCGACTCCGAGCGGCGTGGACACGACTCGTTGCAAAGCGGGAGATTTTCCGCACGACCTTTCATCCAGGAGACGAGTTCCCATGGATAGGTGCCGTCCACACCGATCCTCCCGTAGAATGGGTCGAACACGAAGGTGTCGAAGAGGAGCGATGGCCTTCATCTGTATCGGAGTTCGTCGCCAGTTTCATCAACGATCAGCTCGATGCGTATGAGTCACCTCCAATCTGTGCCCATGTCCTGCGAGCTTCAGATGGCGCTTTGTTTGTACCCATCATGCATCACAGGTACTACCACTTCCCATAGCTCTCCCCGGATTCCCTAACCGATTTTCTCCCTCCAGCTTATACGACGGGCTATCGCTAACACATTTCCTTGGGGATCTCGCTCGCGTTTATCTCAGAGAGGATCCCCCTGAACGACCCGATTTCAGCAAAGCGGTTCCGCATCTCCACACGAAGAACGACCTCGGACTTCAGCTCTGGCAGCAAAGCCTTCAAAACTACGAGCCTTCTTACGTCGCCTCACTGTTACGAAAGAACGATAGCCCTACACAGCACGCTGAGAGGAAGTTCACCTTGTCTCCGGCTGAAATGACGGAACATTGCCAGAGGCTCGAGATCACGCCTTTTTCAGTGGCTCAATTCGCTTGGTGAGTTGGTATCCTCTCCAGTGTGTCGCATTTTTGACGATAAATCCAGGGCCGTCGTTCTCGCTACGGTCATCCGACGTGGTGATGTCACCTTTGGATGCTTGGTATCAGGGAGATCCATCCCTATTGATAACTGCTGGGACATCGCGGGTCCCACCTTCAAGTGAGCTGCTGATATGTGTATGATCTGGTCCTGCTGCTCATTAGCGTCCAGTACGATTCCGGTCCGGGTTGTTCTGCCATCGGGCCCGATCACCCATGCCGAAGCACTCCATGCGCACCGAAACGCGCAAACCGCCTTACAACCATATCATCATACCCCGCTTGCAGCCATCCAAGCCGCTTTTCGGAGGGAGACCGGCTCGGACCGGTTGTTCGATGTTCTATTTGTATTCCAGAAAACGGATGAATCGACGGCCAAGGGCCGATGCGAGACTTTGTGGGAGACCATAGAACTTTCAGGAACGGAACAAGAGCCGGAGGTATGACTCCGGCATTCGTTACTTCAGATTGCTAAGTTCTCATCCAGTATCCACTGAACGTCGAGATGCAAGTAAGCGGAGATGCTGCTGTCCTGCGAGCCGCCTGCAGATCTGGCATGATGGAGCTTGACGCGCTGCTTGGCATCCTTGACTCGTTCGACGAGATCCTTTCGAATATTCTTAAGGCGCCTGGCGACAGTTTGTTCGCTTACTCAGTCTCAACGGCAGGCGCCGGATCAAACCCTACTGGTATGCAGCCTGTCATGGGCCAGCATAGTCCTGCGGATCAGGAGGTATGGAATCCAGAGGAGCTCCAACTACGCGAAGTACTTTCCGAAATCTCGGGCGTTCCGGAGGAGAAGATCGGACGCCGAACACCTATGTACGCCATAGGCCTGGACTCTATTGCAGCCATCCAAGTCGCGAACCGCTGTCGCAAGCGTGGACTGTCCGTTTCTGTCGTGAATATACTCACAGGCGGTCATATATCTGGTATCTTCCGTGAACGAGCGTCAGAGCAAGCCTTACTGCAGAAGGCATCAATCGCGACAGTGTCAAGCGATCAAGTCGCTCGTGGTTCAGACATGCGAGCTGATGAAGTGGAACTTGTGCTACCGGTTCTCTCCGTGCGTGCGCGACTTCTCAGATGGTAGCATTCATTCATCTTGACCCGATACTAGGGACAACAATACCACCTCGCAGCTTGGCTTTCCTGCGAACGCAAATTCTATGAACCTCCATTCGTTTGTATGTCTGTTTTCACGGAGAAAACGCATCTACTAACATGGGTGGAATAGACCGCTTCGTCTCTCCGGCCGACCCGGAACGTCTTGCAGCGTCATGGCGCTCGCTGCGTCTACGCCATTCGGTGCTCCGGACTTCCTTTGCCTTCACTGGAACCGGAGAGCTCGTTCAGGTCGTCCACAACGACGTACCGCTTCATGATAAGACATACGTCCTTATTCAGGATGACGAGAACCTGGAGGAAGCAGTGAAGCGCACGATTTGCACGGAGGCATGTATCTCGTCGGACATGTTCACGGTTCCGGTCCGGGCAAGGCATGTCAAAGCGGCTGACGGTGATGCATTCGTTCTCATCATCCATCACGCTCTTTACGGTACGTGGCTTGGTTTCATCTCCCTGTCAGAGCTAAGACTCATCGCCGCGCGTTAGACGGCTGGTCGATCCCGTTGCTCATGGACGACCTATACGCCCTTTACACCGGCGAACCTTGCGCAAGTGTGCCGAACTTCACTCGGTTCGTCGAGAGGGTAGCGAGTGGACCGAAATGGGTCGATCGTCAATACTGGTCCCGAACGCTGGATTCCCCGACCGTGTGCGTGCTTCCCGAAATGACGGAGTCTTCTTCCTCGTCCGCTTTTGCACTGGTCCGCGGTGCCGTTGCAGGCGTATCGAGCCTCGCCCGTCGCGCGCAGGAACACCAGGTAGCGCTGTCGGCCTTCGTTTTGACATGCGCAGCTCGCGTCGTGGGCGAGCTGGCGTTGACCCCGGACCCGATCGTTGGGTTGTTCCGCGCCGGACGCACGTCGTCGTTCGAGGGGATAGAACGCGTGGCCGGGCCAACGCTCAACCTGCTGCCTGTGCGCGTGCGCGGCGCGACAGTCTCGAATCCTGTCATCGTCGCCAAACGGCTCCAGCAGGACCTGAACGAAATGGTCGCGCACGAGCAGGCGGGTCTCGCAGAGGTGCTGCGCGCGATCGGGTTCGCGAACAAGCCGCTCTTTAATGTATTCCTCAACTTGCTGTGGCACGCCGATCGCGTTCGCGAGAAGGAGAACGAGGTGCTGGAACGTTGGGATGTAAGTTACATGCCATGCACTCGAGATTGGCCGGTTCTGATCTGTTGTTTCAGATCGGAGTGCCAACCGACTTTGCGCCAACCCAAAAGTTAACTGGCAAAACTGCCATAGACGGCCTCGACCACTCGTACATACCTAAAGTAAGTGAGCTGCGTATGTCGGGGACGAAGCTGTATCTGAATGCGGCTTCCCAGCACGCACTGTTCGTCGACATCGCGCTCGATGCTCAGAACGACTGCATCGACATCGGCGTACGCTCCGAAGGCGCGGTGATGGGCGAACCCGCGATCAAGGAGTTCATACGCCGTATTTCCGCAGAAATCAATGCGTTATCCGGCGGAGAGATGTAAGTCGACCGAGTTCACATGAAGCGTTGGAACATCGAACGTTGTAGAGTATCGCCTTGCATGTATCATCCACAACCTAGGAGGAAACTCGTGTTGCTTGTCTGGACGGATCATCAGCAAGAGATTGCGAATCTCGGACCTGCGCTGCCCCGCGATGTGAATTTGATGAATGCCCGCGTGCAATGATACAGACAAAGTGGGGATACTATGACGGAACGGACCTTATCGCCAAGCACGCGATAAGCTCTCGCCGAGAGCGAGCCGGATACGGGGGCAATCTCAAGGGCAACTCAATCTATCATACCGGAATCAGATTCGCCGGTCAAAGTGGCCGTGCGAGGGGCTCTCGACCCTCAGGCAGGTTGACAGAGCACGGGACAGAGCACATTGTTCATACACTACTCGACAGTTGATTAAATACGTCTATGAATGACATGAGGGTGGCAGAGGAATGAATCATCGCTCGTACAGAAGGTCGTTCATTACATACTTAACCTATTAAATTTACGTCCCCCTTTTTTTGCGAACAGACAACAACAGCGATATCGATGGCGTTAGTGCTTCTCGACGTGACCCTCGTCGATCGCGTTCAGCTCGTCCTCGGCGGCGTCGAGGTGGCGGTGGGCGAACCAGAACACGATGCCAGCTACACCAGCAAGAACGGCCATGACGCCGTAGTTCCATACCAACAGCGGGTCGGCCGAGAGCGAGACGAAAGCTTCGCCCAAGGCGGACGAGATGGCGGACATGAAGAGATAGACGGACATGACGAGCGAGCGCATGTTCTTCGGTGCCTTCGTGAACGCGTACTCGAGCCCGGTAATGGAGGCGAGGATTTCCGAGATGGCGATGAGGACGTAGGCGCCGGTTTGGGCCCAGACGTTGATGGGCGCGACTTCGTCGCAGGCGCTGGCGTGGTATCCGCACGGGTTCTTCTTGTAGATGTAGTGCTGGAGGACCGCGGCCCAGATCATGGCGGCGGCGCCGGTGAAGAAGCCGAGGGTGATCTTCTTGATGGGCGTGAAGTGGATGCCGACGCGGCGAAGGGCGGGGTAGATGAAGATGTCGCAGATGGGGATGAGGATGATGAGCGCGAAGGGGTCGAGGTTGGAGAGGACGTCGTTGGGGAGGCCGTGGGTCTGCATCGTGGCGGCTTGGGAGGTGAGGTTGTTGTTGAGCTGGTTGTAGGTGAGCCAGTAGATGGGGTACCAGAGGAAGACGGTGCAGGCCTTGAGGCCGCGCTTGACCTCGTCGACCCAGACGTCGTCGAAAGTCATCCAGGACGGGCGCTCGCCCTGAATCTTGGACGGCTTGGCGGAGTCCCAGAAGTCGGGCGCGGTGAGGTTGCGAACGAGGCGGACGGGGTTCCAGGACCAGCGGCCGCGGGCGGCGTAGCGCCAGAGGCGAAGGGCGGTTCCGAGGATGGAGCCGGTGGGCGGGGAGCGCGTGTACCGGTTCCTGCCAAAGAAGAGGACGAGCGGGCAGAGGAAGAAGACGACGGTCGGGAGCATGTACGCGAGCCAGAAGCCGACGTATTTTTCAGAGTAGGTCATGCCGATCTGGCCGATGAGGGCGCCGATGTTGGTGAAGAGGTAGAAGTACATGTAGATGCGGGAGGTGGTGAGCACCGGGTCGACGATGACGCGCTCGCCGGCGGCGGTGGTGGAGATGAAAAGCTTGCTGCGCTTGTATTGCTCGGCGACGAGGGGCGAGATGTTGGATTTGAAACCGCCGGTGCCGAGGCCCATGATGACGATCGCGATGACGAAGCAGGCGAGAGCGCCGTTCGAGTGCTCGATGACGCCGGGAACGGCGGAGATGATGAGGAGGACGTGGCCGAACATGGCGATGCCGACCGCGACGCAGACGGTCTTGAAGCGTCCCCAGTAGGTGTCCGCGATGTAGGCGCCGAAGAGCGGGATAACGTACACCCAGAAGGAGTTGAAGGTGGTGAGACCGGTGGAGGCGCGTTGGCCGAGGCCGAGCGCACCAGACTGGCCGTGAGCGCCGCCGGCGCCCGTGCGGTGGTTGCCAGGGTCGTCGGGTGTGCCGGAGGGGAGGGGTTGCTGGATGAAGTTGGTGAAGACGACGGTGGAGCCGTAGTACGAGAAGCGCTCGGCGAGCTCGACGGTGGCGATCACTTCGAAGCGGTCAGTTCAAGGTGTATCGCAACACAAATCGATATACGGGCACGCACTGTAGGCAGCCCAGGGAAGAGAGTCGGACACGCGGCGGAGGGTGAGCTTCTCTTCCTCGGTCGGGAACTCGAGGCCCTCGTGGGCATGGTCGACCTCGTAACCAGAGTCGGACTCGGAGTGGCGGATGCCCTTCTTCTCAAACTCGACCTCGTCTTTCGCGGCCTCGGCGACGCCGATGGGGATGGCGCGGTCGGGCTCGAGTCCAGCCATGCTATCGTTTTCTTCGTCGGCGGGTGCGAGGGGGAGGAGCTCGTACGCTGCTCGGGAGGACGAGGAGAAAGGAGGGTGAGGGTGGTGGTGGTGGTCGCGCGCGGACGATGTTGTTCCGTCTGTCCGGCTTTTGAGCCAGCGAAGAAGGCTGGCTCCGCTTGGCCGGCTCCAGAAGTGGGAGAGAGGCATATGGCGCGATCAGGCTTCTGCTATATTTGGACCGCGCGGTTCTTCTGATCAAGAGTTGCAGATATCATGTCCCCGCGGTCGCGTGCGTGTTTCTGCATCAGCCCGGGCTCGCGTATGAGCGGCGCTGGCCATCAGAGACGGTATCGCGACAGACCTTGGCACCGCGATGAGCGTCGACGAGACGTGCGAGACGGTGCTGGTGAACGATTTGCCCCGGGTCGCCGCCGCCGAGCGATCGCTTAGCAAGCCCAGCCACCGTATCGCGCAATCCTCAGCTCCTCCACTCTCCTCGAAAATAATAACAGACGAGCGACGTCGGCGAAGGCGTCAGAGAGGGCGTCAGACCGTCGCTCACTCGGAACGTTCCGGAACCGACGCAAATGTCGCACAGCGGATTGGCGTGCCTGCCAAGCGACTGATCAGCTCGGGCTTCTTCCACCCCACCCTCCGCGCCACTCGACGCTCGAGTCTCACCTCGTCGCTCTCCGCCCCTCGACTTGCGCAATGGCCGCTTGATATTGCTCACCACTCGTTCACTTTCCGACAACCCCAAGCGAGCGCCAGACAGATGCGGGAGTCAGTGGAGAGAGATGGCTTTGATGCCAGCATAGCTACGACCCCACGCCCACGAACGATAAGGGGGACCGGAATCCGGGATACGGACAAGGTTAGAGTCCGCCTTCGAGCCGCTCTTTATGTTCCACTCCCCCCTCTCGCCGGCAGGAATGCCGAATTTGCTGAAAGCTGTCGTACGCCATGTACACATGTTTCTTTGATCGGACCCCTTGCTACACGTTCGGTCCACCGAAGCCGACGCTAGTTGTGCTCTTTGTCGCTGGACCGCGGCGATCAAAGGCGTGATCCTGATTTGCCTTTCGTGATACACCTTATCGTCTGCACCGATAGTCCCCTCGGCCTTTTGAACTCTGCCATACCCAGGGGGTTTGACACGAACAAAGTTTTCGACGGCCCATATCAAAGTTTAATTAAAGGTACACCGCCATCTTGGTCCCACGCCCCAGCAGACTGGGAGATACTATCATCGAAAACAGTATTTTGCGTGGGATTTAAAAGTGTGTCAAGTAATCTCGGGTTTTGTAGGTGGACATGATGTATCCTATCCTTGTGTTCGGACGGAATGCCACAGACACACCTATCCTTGTGTTCGGACGGAATTGAGGCTCAATTCCGTCGGGTACCTAAATCTGTGCAGAATTATCGTGGGAATCCGAATATCACACTCCCATGACTGTGGGAATGTTCCTTCGGCCGCTACGGCCGATTTACTGAATGGAATTGAGGATTGGACAGAGTGGGTCTATCAACTTGGGTCATTATCATCGTACCCACGGCCCAGCTAGGAGTTGAGCCTCAATTCCGTCCGACTCAGATTTGGTCAATTGTAGCCTATCCATGCCCCAGGGTGGAAAACAGGCTGTTTTCCGCCCGTCTCAGATTTGGTTGATTACAGCCTACATGCATAGATTAGCAAGATATCAGTGGTCAGGAACCATCCCCACAGATTTTGAATCACTGCGCAGCCGGCCATAAAATGGTTATGGTCTGGAGGGTGCAGAGCCATTTGTGAGCCCGATACAGCAGTTATGGGGTGAGTAACCCTCTCTAAAAATCGCCCCAGGTCACCTCCATACGGCACGCATTTTTGCCCGATTTATGAACCGCTTTACCGTGGGAAATGCGAATGCGCCGAGTTTTTTAAATCGAAAAAAATAATAAGGCAAGTGCGCCGAGTGATTATAAAATCAACGGCTGCACCGGAGGTTGCGCCGAGATAAAAAGCACTGTGGAGCCGATTAAGATCGACGCAGAAAAAAAAGATGGTATTTTTACATCCAATATTCATCCCACAA
>NW_006767447.1:767051-774721 GCF_000264995.1 Punctularia strigosozonata HHB-11173 SS5 | reverse complement strand
TATACCATGATATGAGTGTCCAGCGGATGGCAGAGATGTACAGCCAACTTACATAGTCATCGTACGTGTCGTAGTCGTGATAGGGACGCCTTTAATTCATCGTAGTCTGCACGTTTGGTTACACACGGGGCAGCGTGCAGGATGAAGGAAAAAACTCACATGAGTCGTAGGCGTGCCGCGGAGGTAGCTCCGCGTATCCAGGTGCATCCCAATCAACAGATGGAGACATCTGCCGCCAACGGTCAAAATCCGGAGAACGACTGCGGCGGCGTTGTAAGCGGCCGATGTCGTAATCGTAGTCGCGAGGCATAAGAGCGTGAGGTCGTCGTTCCGAGAGTTGTTGCTGCCGCAGGCGCTCCCGGGCTCTGGACGATGGCGGTATGGAACCCGACCACCGGGGAGGAGCCATAGGGAATCCTTCTTCTGCAGGACCATCGTTCCGGTTCGAGCGACGTTCCGGATCTTTGGACAGCGAACGGTAGCGATCATGCCGGTGCGGGGGGGGCGCGGACACACCCCCATGTTCATCATCATCGACTTCGATGGGCTTCGGACGACGCTTCGGTTTCTTGTTGGAAGGTGCCGGCGACGGCGGGCGCTCATATTCGTGCGACGAGTATCGAGGGTGGCTGTCCTCAGAGCACTCCACCTGCAACAACCGTGAGGATATCGTCAGCGAGAAAACGTGACAAGCGCACGTTGCCTGCACCCTGTGGTGCATGATCTTGATGTAGCACACCCGTGCCCCGTGACGGGGGTTCAAGAGGCGCGGTGACATTGGGGGAGTCGGCGGGAACAACTTCCTTCTTTTTCTTCGAGCCGACAGGACGGGGCTTGGGTTTGGGCTTGACGACAGTAGGTGGGGGCGGGTGGGCAGGCTCGTCAACGTGAGAGGGAGGGCGTTCTTCGGATACATGCATGTCAACCTGGCACATTCTGAGCATTAAGCATGGACCGGGAAGGCAATGAACGTACATCGACGTTGTCCGTACGATTTCCCCCGTTATCACCTGGATCACCTCGCGTACCCGCTAACAATTGTTCGGAAGACACCTGAGAGATAGTCATAAGCGACACAAACGGCGTCAAGACCGTTATCGCTCACCTCGCGGGATTGTGCAGCAGGTTTGCTTGTGTCAACGCGTTCCTTGGAAGGGGCCTGTAATCCGCGCACGATCAGTGAATAGTAAAAGATATACATGAAGAGGGAGTAGTGTACCGTTCGCATCTTTGGGTCGATTGAGCCGCTGGCTGCGGCGGCAGCAACGGCACGCGCGATCAAATCATCCTCGAAGTCGTCATAATCATCGTCAGAGGAAGAATCCTCGTCTTCCTCGGGCCCTGAGGCATCGCCGTCTCCACGGGGCTTAGTCTTCGAACGCTTTTTAGACTTCGGTTTGCGCTCCTTCTGATCTTTCGGACCAAAAGCACGATACCAAGCCGCCGTAGACGCCACGCGACAGAGAACCACCTGCGCGATGCTGTCCGAAGGGCGGTGCGGTGATACGTGTTGAATAACGTGCTTGTTTGCAGGCGGGTTTTGAGACGGTACCCATCCGAGGATCAGTGGGATGGCGCCTTGCTGCGCTACAGGCAGCTTCATTTCCTCTAAGGAAATGGTGAGCAAGCATCCAATCGTGCAAGAGGAACACGAAACTTACCTTCCCTCCACTTCTCCATCCAAAACTTCTTGGGGTGGGCCCCCTCAGTATTCGCGCCGGGCTCAAGTGCGTCGACCATGTCCTTGATGAAGTCGCCGTTGTGGTCGCCCTTGAGGCAGAAGCCGGTGCGGTGGTACTTCTTCGAACAATGCAGGTTGACGTGCGGGTTGAAGTTGACCAGCCGGCATTTCCACTTGAATAACAGGTCGGACAGGCCTTTCCAGGAAACTTGCTTGGCCTTAGAGTTGATGCCAACTGCGCTCAATCAGCGAAAGCGCGAGCACAAAAAGGCAACACGATAATACCCAGGCTGGTCAACATATGATCTTGGAAGAGATTATTGCGACCGTCGCGGTAATCCGGGTTCTTGCCCTTCTTGTCCGTCTTGTCCTTCTTTCCCTTCTTTCCCTGCTTCGACTTGTTGCCAATCTGCGAGTTGGTATCCGGCTTATCGCTGGACTCTGCCTTCGACACGGCGGAAGGAGGTGGGATGAGATCCCCGAATGCGTCGCCCCCGTTCGCAAGTTGATCACGGCTCAGTCTGGTTTGCAACGTCAACTTACAATCAGATGGAATTTATGGACACGCACGTCAGCAGCGCTTGATAGGTCTGCAAAGTGGCTCCAAAGTCCTGTTCGTAACGCTTTTTGAAAAATTCCCATTCAGGAGAATTGCCAAAAGAGTAAGAGCCAGCGTTGCCCAGGTGAATGAGAGACCCGAACATGTGAAACCCATAGAGCATATAGAGACGACGGCCCTGACGATGAGTCAGGGTCAGTGGATGGTGGAACGATAGAAGCTCACCATGGCATTGATTTCTCGCAAGGCACTTTGTAATTCCTTGCGCAGATTACCGTTTTGCTCGGCATCTGCAAGGTACTCTTCGATGCATTCACGCTCCCATTCGATGAACGGCTTGACAATTTCGGCTCTGGCAAGGGTGTCGTCCTCGTCGATCCCTTCGAAGAGCGCACGATAATCCGCACGCATGCGGGCCATAAAGCGGTCCGGATCTGGGAGAGAATCAATATCGATACGCCGGGCAGCGACGTCGACTCGCGCACCTTCATCCGTGTGAATACCGCGATGAACACGATACCACCGTTCATAAGCTGTCCAGGGATTGGGACCACGGAACCTCTTTGCCACAGGCAGCGTAAGCGCCTTCAGGAAGAGGGCAGGACTCTTACGCGACACGGCAGCCATACTTGCGCACCACGCGTCGACTTCTGCTTGCTTTGCTTCCACAGCCGCGAGCTCGTCACTAGTAAGCGGTCCTGGTCGACGATGCTTCTTCGACGCAGTTGGCGAGCTCGGCCATGCGGCGTTGGGCACGCTGGTGCTAGGCGACACGTCCTGTGACTCTGAGACGCAATTGATTCAGATTGGCTCTATTCAGCAAAGAGCGAAGGAAACTGTACCTGATAGGTCAGCCCGAGGATCAAAAAAATCGGAGAATTTCTTCTTCTTTTTCTTAGGACGACCCTCCCCATGGTCCGGGGTGTAATCGTCGCTAAGACCGGATGAGTCTGGATCGGCCCCCGCATACTTGCCGGGGGGGTCGGTAGTGCGTCCTGAACGGCGGCGCCGGCCGTTCTTGGACGGAGAAGCAGCCGGAGCGTAACCAGAGGGCGAGGAGTCTGGTGCTGGGCGATCGGTCCCATGGTCCTGTACAAAATCATTCGTGCGCGCAGGACTGTCGGGGCCGTCGGGTTGCGAGGGGTCTGGCGCCGGGCGGTCGGTCCCATGGTCCTGTATGAAGTCGTTCGTGCGCGCAGGACTGTCGGGGCCGTTGGGTTGCGAGGGGTCTGGGGCCGGGCGGTCGGTCCCATGGTCCTGTACGAAGTCGTTCGTGCGCGCAGGACTGCCGGGGCCGTCGGGTTGCGAGGGGTCTGGCGCCGGGCGGTCGGTCCCATGGTCCTGTACGAGGTCGTTCGTGCGCGCAGGACTGCCGGGGCCGTCGGGTTGCGAGGGGTCTGGCGCCGGGCGGTCGGTCCCATGGTCCTGTACGAGGTCGTTCGTGCGCGCAGGACTGTCGGGGCCGTTGGGTTGCGAGGGGTCTGGGGCCGGGCGGTCGGTCCCATGGTCCTGTACGAAGTCGTTCGTGCGCGCAGGACTGCCGGGGCCGTCGGGTTGCGAGGGGTCTGGCGCCGGGCGGTCGGTCCCATGGTCCTGTACGAGGTCGTTCGTGCGCGCAGGACTGCCGGGGCCGTCGGATTGGGAATGTAATATAGCGCCGACATGACTGCCCTGAAACGACTTATTGATGGCGGCAGCGAGCGAGGCGGCAGCCAGGACAGGTGCGTTCGCAGTAGGCGGGATTCCAGCAAACGAGAGAACAGGTCCGTTTGCAGTAGGTGCGATTCCAGCGAGCGAGGCGGCAGCCAGGACAGGTGCGTTCGCAGTAGGCGCGATTCCTGAGAGTAAAGCAATGCTGTCTTGCGCCCGCTGCATCGTGGATATCTATCAGAGATACACCATTAGCCTTGAGCACTGAGTGCAGGCAAGATTTCTTACGAAGCGATGGTTCGGCTGCATGACGAGACCACGAGGCTGTTCAGCGACTTGTGCCTGGCCAATTGAAAGTAACGCAGCATCAAGCTCTGGGATTTCCCACAACTGCATGATGTGAATACAAATGAATCAATTGATGTCAACAATACTCACATCTAAGTCCCAGGTCGGACTACTGGTGGTCAGCTCAGATGGTTGACTCGGCACCGACGGATCAGGTGCTGGCTATGGCAAACGTTGGTTAGGATGAACGTAAGAGAGTAACGACTGCTCAACTACCTTTGCTACCTTCGAGGGCTCATCGTTGAGGGACGGATTGGCACCGGACGGAGATGGGGCGACTGAAACACCAGATGCGCGGGCGAGGGGAGTTTCCACCAGCTAAGATGGTTGCAGGATATCAGTACGAGTGAAACAATTGATGCGGGAACGACACTTACCTTTGTTGCCAAAGGCAGACTACCAGTGGTCGCCTGGAATGGTCCGCTCGGTGCCGGTCGGTCGTCCGCAGGTGCGGACTATAACAGACATTAGGTGTGACAGACATAAAATTTGTTCGATACGCACGTTGGATAATGCCTGGGAGATGGGAGTTTCCATGTGCTAAGATTAATGCAGAATTTCAATAGCATGAAGTAATGATGCGCGAACGATACTTACCTCTGATTCAAGGGTGAGCCTATTAGTGGTCGACCCAGGATCTCCGTTCGGTACCGGCTGGTCCTGCTTAGGTGCAGGCTATATTACAGATGAGTAGTGAGGTAGACATTAGAAGCATTCGATACGCACGTTGAATAGCGACTGCCTGACCTCCTTCGCATGCACGTCCTCACCGGACGGATGGTCATCAGACGGAGAGGGAGCATCGGAGCCACCGGATGCATGGGCAACGGGAGTTTCCGGGGGCTAGAAGCAATGCGGAATTTCAGTACAAAGGTAGCAATCGATGCGCCAATGGTGCTCGCCTCCGCGTCCAAGGTGACACTACTAGTGGTCGATCCAGGCGCTCCGCTCGGCGCAGGCTGGTCCTGCTCAGGTGCAGGCTATATGACGGATGAGTTGTGAGAAAGACATGAGAAGCATTCGATACAGACGTTGGACGACTGTCCCGCCACCTTTGCATGGACGACGTTGAGGGACAGATTGTTATGGGATGGAGACGGGGCGCCGGAGTCACTGGCTTCACGAGGAGTTCCCTGTGGCCGGAATTAATGCATGGCACCCGAACCGCAAAAAAGAGCGTACCTTTGGGAGTTTACGCTTCGGCTTTTTCTTTCGAGGGTGCTTCGCGGTTTCATCGACGCTCTTCAGAGAACAAATGAGTAAAGGTGGAATATATCACGGGAGTATGTACCTGTTCATTCGGTGCTGCGATTTGCTGGCAAAGGCGAGTTGAGTG
Organism: Punctularia strigosozonata HHB-11173 SS5; assembly: GCF_000264995.1. NCBI lineage: Eukaryota > Fungi > Basidiomycota > Agaricomycetes > Corticiales > Punctulariaceae > Punctularia > Punctularia strigosozonata. The sequence continues at coordinate 769,147 of NW_006767447.1, read as the reverse complement.
ATGCCTACAACTTCAACGACAGAGTATTCACCTCAGACGGCGCCCTGGACGCGTGGCGCACCTTCTTAGACTTACGTGAAGCATCTTCGGCGTCGCTCTGCAAGCCATCAGGCGCCTGGAAGACGAGGCAATTCAAAAGACTCACCGTAGCTCGCGCTCGGCGGCGCGTAGAACCATCTTGCGTCGGATGTCCAGCACCATCGCCCGTCGTCTGTGACTGCGCGTTTGAGGATCAGTAGTAGAAAAAGAGTGACAGGAGCAGACGTACCTCACATGGTCCGTCTGCACGGCCTGCACCAGCCGCCGCCGCTGCTGTTTTTGACTGAGAGTACATTAATACCAGCAGTGACGCCAAGTAGACATGCACTTACGCGAGTCGAGCGGGTAGTGGTCATGAGATCCAGGAGACGTGAGGAACGACGAGTTGGGGTGCTCTGACCGCTGAGCAATGAGTTCTTCAGCGAACGGGCGTATTTGGTAATGTTTGCGTGTCTGCGGACTGGGAGTTCCCCAAAGTTCTAGACACAATATCAGATGCCTCCATCAGACGCGGAGGATGCCACCGGCTCTGAGAATATGAGAACAGGTTCGCCCATGAATTCCGGGGACTTCCGGTCGTTATGTGGGGACTGGTCCGACATTCGCCAAGACTCATATATCCGCCTAGGACAGCAGGGTGCATTCGGGCGGCCACCCATATTATGCACTCCATCAGCGAAGCCCTGGAAGCCTCGTCAACGCCAGACGCTCGCGTGCAAGTCCTCCACGACATCCTGCACCTGCAGACCTTGGATGTGAGATGTCCGGCACGGATGGTCGATGCTTACTCACTGCTTCTAACAGGCGCATCGTTTGGTGGACGATTGCGTTCTCTGGAATGCTTGCTTTCCCACTCAAACGACGACTGAACATCTTCGTAATTACTTGATTTTCTTCCACCATCAGCGCGTCCTACTTGGCACCACTCCTAAGTCATTCCTTCGCGTTTTACTGGTGTCTGGGGGGGTGCATCTTGGGGTTAAATCCAACGAAACGGTAAGTCTATGTTAACGCCAGATATCCAAAGCTTACCAAGCATCCTAGACTCTCCGGGTCATTTTCACCATGGCTTACGCGGCGTGGTTGACACCGCCATGTGGCCTTGAACCAACCCAGGGCGAAGGCCAGTTCGCCACGCCAAGCTACATTAGCGACGGCGAGATCCGTAAGTCGGCATATGCCTCATGGTTCGATAAGCCATACGAAGATTTGGTGCCGACGGTGGGCAAAGGGGATATCGCTTTGCCCGAAGACACATGTGCCGATGCCTTCGTGGAGGCGGCAGCTGAGCAAGCGATGTGGGAGCCGCCTTCGCCGGGTAGCAACCATGAGCCGAGAAGTCCTTGGTTCCTTTGCTGGCGCGATAGGCGTACGGAGGTAAGTTGTCTGACTGATTGCGTATCAGCGACTAAAAATTTTTGTAGGCAAGAGACTTCCTCCGGTACCTGGTTTATCCCAATTCAGCGGTATCGTTCTGCGAAGAAGCCCTGCTAGACTTCCACATGACCAATTTCCACCGATTGCGCTTGTTGTGCGCGGTGGACATGCGTGTCTACATCCGACATGTGTTGGTTCTCGGGGGAGTCACCATGCGCGACTTGAAAGATGGTCCAGAGGTCAGTCTTCACAATTGAGTGTCCTGGATACATATTGATAACCTACTAGTTTCCGATACGCGCCTTTCGGATGTATTATCATCGTTGGTCGGGTACAATGGTTGATGTGGACGAAGCCACCGGCATGTTAACGCGGCGCATGAGCCTGCCATTTTTGTTCCATAGCGAGGATCGCTTGAACCGGAAGGGTCTGGGAAAGGGGTTTCTGTACCGAGGCGATGACAGTGCGACGACCGGAAGCGAGGAGTAGCGTACGTTAGCGATCAGCGCCCTTGGATATCCGAAATGCCATGTTTGTGGAGCGAGGCCGACAGATTCGCGGAAAACCGGCATCAGCCGCGCAAGCCTTGTCGAATTAGCTGCTATGAGGCGGATCAGAAAAGCCGGAGATTCAATTGCGTGTGCAAGAAACATACCCCGCAACGACCCTGTGTGCCTTGG
>NW_006767447.1:758174-766129 GCF_000264995.1 Punctularia strigosozonata HHB-11173 SS5 | reverse complement strand
ATCCTGAGGAGGATCCGAATGACTCGGCGTCCTTCCCATGGTTTCTACATTGGGTGGAGAGATGCGATGAGGTTTGGTTGGATTTCCTCTTACGGACTCAACGAAACTAACCGTTATCAGGCCCAGGAACTCGTATTTTTTATGGAGCATCCTGGGGTGCCCACGGCACCGCCGCCGTGTTCATTGGTGACCTTATGGCATATGAGCAACTTCGGCCGACTTCGCAGGAAGTGTGGAATCAACGCACGCACCTATATTCGACACGTTCTCGCCCACGCAGAGGTCACTTTGCCGCGCGATGACGCTGACAGTCAAAAGGTTCGCTATCTTCGAGTGTTCCTTGAGCAAAACTTGAAAGGAGCACAGAGCCTTGAGGATGGCTTCGTGGTTGTCTATCAAAGGTGTACCGGAAAACGAATCAACAGTCGTGAACGTATGTAATTTCGCTTGCGGAGGTGCAAGTACTCACTACTCGTAACATAGACTTGATGCGCGTGCGCGGTAGAAACCTGTAACGAAGTCATATTACGCATATGCATAATCATTACTTGCATACCTGAGAATCGGGACCGATCGAGGGGTCGATAACAAAGCATCCTCCGTCCCAAGGTAGGTTCTGGCACTCATGTCATGGGTCTGCGTTCGTCGAGGGTCGAGCGGGAACCGTGGCCTGCGGGAGGCGTGGTGCGTGCCATTGCAAGGACAGCAGCCTTCTCTTGACCTGGAGCATGCTGACATCTGAATGCAAGCACGGCCAGGACCCAGAGGCAAACGTGGTGAGAGGAAGCCGATCCTATCACGATCGCTCACGAAACGTGCTGACGAGGTAGCGCGAGCACGTTCGACCGCTGCCGAGGAAGAGCATGGATTGCGCCGACATGGAATGCAGGCACGTCCAGCAATTTCAAGATCGTAGCCAAAGTTCAAGTTGAACGTGGAGACGATGGAGGTAGCCAGAGATAGCCGACATCGAAACCGATGGTGGCGGCATCCGAATGGTCGACAACTTCAGAATCCAGAGAGAGATCGATAGGTCGCTGCTGGCGGCATCATGTGACCACTCACGCAGACGAGGGATTTTCCTTCTAGTGCTCCCGCTGCTTGTTCCTCTCCACTGGTTTTGCTTTGTATGCACTCCGTGATCATAATGAAACTCGATTCCTCATCCCTGGCGACTATTTGTGAACTTTGCTTTCATATTACGACTCACCGCGCCTTTCTCGTTCCGAGATTAAGCATGAACATGCAGCGTCCAGTGTCATCCACTGCGAATTTTCGAAACAAACCGCCGGTGAGGTTTTACCGGTCATCGAACATTTGTGGTATCAGAACGACCTCGAATGCATGCAGGGTCGCTTTCTCTGAGCGTATACGCCAGCGCTACCAGCGCTTCGGTTGCCTCCAAGAATGGGCCGCGTATAGCAACCACAAATATCCTGCCAATGAGTTCGCTAATCTGTTTGACTGTTGCATAGTTTCAATGCGGTGGTGTTCTGATTCAGCGTAGGGACAAGCTCCGTGTGCTCTTGGACCAACGAAATTATCTTCGGAATGTGCGTGATAATTCGTCAGTTCACTTGCAGTATCCACAAACCACTACTCACTGATCAGCGCGGCGTAAACGGTTCCTGCTCCTCCGGGAGATGAAAGAATAACACGTCGTAAAGAAAATCGTATATCTGTATAGGCGTCATCATCGCCGCCAACACTGGGTAGATGTCGGCCAGTCAATGTATCGTCACAGAAGCTTCTCGTCCGCCAGTCCAACTGCCGCGATGTTGCATCACAAGAGATGCGCAGCTCACTCATGGAACAAAGGGCAGAACACATCTCGAATATGCGTCATCATCGCCGCCGACACTGGGTAGACGTCAGCCGTCTAGTCACTGTAACGTTGGGAAGTTTCTGGTACGCCAATTCAACTGCCGCGATGTCGCATCGGAAGAGATGTGCAGCTCACTCATTGAATGCAGGACAGACCACATTTCAGATATAGACCTCACTACACATCGCGCGCAAGAATTGCCCATTTGCTCAGCTCCTGGCGGCACATTCATTCACTATTATATGAAAGTCTACATTTGCATCGGTTTGAATCCTATCTTGTATCTTTCCTGTAGCTGGACTCTGATCTCGTGTCCCCTGGATCTGGCGGTTAGTCCTAATTTACGTCTTTGTTCACGTGCCCGGATATATCACATATAAGCGGCGTAAACCGCGGGTTTTCCCTTGGCGACCTTTCTCCCTTCGCTTTTACCTCCCTCTAGTTCATCCGTCAGTACGTTCAAGTTTCCCTTCCTGGATATGGATCCTCATCCCAGGTTCTACCAGGCTTTCCGCGATGGCCGCTCACAGTAGCACTGCTTATACCATGGGAGTCGGTGACGGTGTGTACCCCGGTCCAGCACGCTGTTCGACGAGGCTGATCACCGGCTGCAGGTCAAGGCCGCGGGTACCCCCACGGCCTTGTAGGCTTCCATTGCAGGGGCTGCGCCGAGCTCCATTTCCAGGTTCCGCGACTGGTGGCAGATAATGCGGATCTTCGAGCAGCCCTGAATGCCGTGCAAGCATTACTCGAGGCGCAGGCCGTCGCCGCCACGAACGTCCTTGAGCACCTTCGGGAGGTCGCTTACGGGCACGCCGCCCCACCAGCCCCGGCTCCTGCCGCCGCGGACCTTCTTCAGGCATCTCAGGCTCCCGCCGTCGCGTATGTCGCCGAGCTGCCAGAGGATGACACCGTAAACGTCGTGAACGTCGACGCCAATGTGGCCTAACCGTTCATCCTATTCGAAGTCGCGAATCATCTCCCCATTGCTCTGTGTTGTTGCGTCGTAGTCGTAGCCCTTTCTGATATATTGCTTTCGTGCTCTTGCTGGCGTGTTTAATGTCATTTACGTGGTTCCCGCAAAAATCGTTGTTCAACGCCGTCTAGCCCCTTTCGAAGTGCTGGGAATTGGTTTATTGGTTTCGTCACGTGCTGTCTGAGACGCCTCTGGCCGCGGCAATCCGGCGACTCTGAACTGTAATTGCGCAACAAGCCAGCATCACGCCTCCAACAACGATAATCCCTGCGCCTTCCCGGTCCAGGGAATATCGTCTGCAAATAGCATAGCCTGCGAACGCCGCACTCCTACGTGTCGCGCTCTGCTCGCACTGTTTTGCCGCATATATGCATGTCGCAAATTAGTCGAGGTGGGCGAAGAACGTGAACTGGCTACTGGTTCAGATATTGCGTCGGCTTTTCACCACTGAGTTTCTCACCTCGTCATCAATATGACCCGCAAGAACACTCGTAATACGGTCCTCGCATCGCGACAACAATCCGCAAGACGACCTGAAGCGTCATCGTCTACGGTGAAGAAACGCAGGACTCCGCCGGCAAACGTCTCCGATTCCTCCCTCACGCCTCTTACCAGCGACGACGGCGAGGAAGGTCCTCAAAGAGCCAGCTTCAACGAGTTCCCGGATCCTTCAAACCTTTGCGTCGTCCCAGCTCGCGTGTTTTCCGTCGGGGACGCCTCTCGGCTGTCCACCAAATCCCTACAATGTCCCATCATGCTCGATCCCTCTGCCAATCACGCAAGTCGCTTATCTCCGTCGGGGTCCGCTGCCAGCATGATCTCTCCTACTGGAACACGACATCCCCCCGCCACACGCGAGAGCTCGGATCATACAAGTAAGTGCTCTTTCAGCTTTCGTGGTCCACTGGTCTTAATCACCACGCAGTGCCTGATGGGGCAATCAAGGTTGGCCCTCCATCGAAGCGACACATCTTCGTACCATCGACGCGCTCGACGCATTCACCACCGCTCAACCGGGATCTTGCAACAGAAACGCGCAATCAGACCTCCAACAACGTGTACATGGATGTGAACGGTATGGGCTCGTCATGTACGTTTTTCTGCTGCTTCTAGAATTCTCACTGATTTCTCTATAGCGCAGGACAGTCTTGACTTCAAACCCGTCAAGAAATGTCCATCGCGTAAGCGCAAGAGCCTCCAGAGCCCCAATTACTTGGAGCGCAAGCGCCCACGCTACCTTCCATCGACGACAAGACAATCGCAGCCCGGTCGTCCCGCAAACTTCCTAGTTCCCTCACGACCACCAGCTATGAGGGTCAATAACCTGCCCATTGATCGAACACTTGACGATTCAGGACCGCAGTCGGAAGAGGAGCGGCCGTTGCCAAAGAGAACAGCTGTTTTGCAGGGTAAGCTCTTTGCATAATAGCGGACTCTTCGGACACTCAACTTACATCATTTGAGCAGAATCCCGAGTCGGTTTGACGCGACAGCGTCGCGAAGTACCTGGTTTAGCTGCGGAATCATCTTTGCATCGCTCTATCACGAGCCGACAAGGAATCAGCCGAAACAATGAAAGTACGTGCTCCTGCCTCTTCCAAGTTGGTTGCGGCTCGCTAACGCTTCCATGCTAGGATCCGAATTGTTCTGGATCGAGCCATCCATGATTCGAAGCTTAGACAGGGTGTATGGTTCGTCGTCATAGTTGCTCGTGTCGTATGTATATGCATATACTGATTTTCCAATAGATCCTTTGATCAGGACTTTACTGCTACCTACCGAAGCCGCAGGCGACGCACCATCTATGACCACCGACGAGATGTGCATCGAATCACTATCGGAGCAGGCACGTTTCCGCTCCCGTGCCCTCCGTCGCTTCCACCCTTGGGACGGTCTTGGTTATCGCTTTTGCCCGCTTGGCTTCCCTTGCTGGGATCTAGCGCTGGGTACCGTCGCGTCTGAAATCGAGTCCAACCCCGCTGTGGTCTTGCGTGGTGGACATTTCTGGGCCCCTGACCCGTATCTCCTCTTTGAGGAATTCGACACCGGTGCCGCAACTGCGACACTTAATTATATGCGTCTCCACCCGGCGCTCTTCAATGCATTCAAGCGCGTTTCCGCCGCTAAGACGGCCCTCGACATCACGGAGGACGCTGAAGCAAGCGGGAGTACGTGCTTATCTGGCAGGCTGTGGAAGCACTGGATCTTAGGCCCCGACATCTCAGCCGTCCTATCCCCGGACGTCCGGCAAGCAAAGCTGCCGCGGAAGATCAACGAAGTCACGAAAATTCTTCGCATGAGGGCGTCGATTGGACTGTCGAACGAGCTCTTGTTTGACGACGCGCCGCAACGCCATACGCATCCCCAAGCTTTTCATCCGAACGTGTTAGCTTGGTGGAACGAACCCCTGGAGCCGTTGTTCATCCAGAATCCCACAGTCATGGCATTCATTCTTTTTGAGCTATGCAATGTTCATTTTGCGCTGGAGTTCCGCTCACTCGATGCGAAATTGACCAAGCAAAACCCCTGTGACCGAATCCTTTTCATCATTCCTTTCCTCGGCGACACCCTCGGGATTCCGGTTTCTGCTCCGCGTGCCGAATCCGCTTGGGATTTTTCAAGTGGACTGGACGGCTTTAGACGCTTGCTGCGAATGGGAGAAGTTATGCGAGACTGGAACTGGCAGGGCGCGGCTGTGCTTCCGTCCGATGTTCGAGCAAGCTTGCAAGACTTATCAAAGACGACCTCTGTTAAACCAAGTGCAATACGCGCCTTGGAGGTCGCCCTTTGCCTGGCATATTGTCGTGCATTCGTCAAGGTCTTCGATCGCGCACCCATACTACCACGGCAATTCCCCGACCGAGACTTCTTACGGCGCCGAGGACTCCCGCTACCAACGGCTGGTAACTAGGCAGGTTACCATCAAAAAAATTCACCTTCCATTGTGCTAACCTATTTTGGAAGGTTTGCTGGATGACCCGCGAATCAAAAGACTTTGCTCGGTTGTGCCGTCCACATTTGTCTTCGCCATGGTTTATTCCCGACGCGCGTTCAAGCAGTCTCCGAAGAAAAAAGTCAAGCGCAATTTTCGACTGCAAGAAGGTCCTAAGTTGTCAAGATTTGCGCCCCTTCCCCCTCCTAAACCAGGTCAACCAAATCCAATCGCATTCCTTCCTGGCAATCGCACCCTATCCCAGCTTCCTGCTTCACCTCAGACCTGGCTCGAACACGCTGAAGAAGACGAAGATGGAGGAGGATGGTCTTCGCCGAGAAGTTTCCGTGCTTCGTCGCCCATTTATCACCCTCCCCCACCCTGCACCGAAGAGGAGTCGAAGAAAGCACGAGCCAAGCAATATAGACTGAAAAAGCAGAGAAATTCTGAGCGCTGGCAACAAGTTACGATCCCGGAGCTCATAGAGCCGTACATGGACTACATGCGCCTCACAGAGAACAGACGCTCCGAAGATCAAGCCTCGACTAAATGCCGCTGTCAAGATTCCACAAGCAAATTCCCGCTCCTAGTAGTATTCTGGGATCGTAAGTGGTTATCGTCCTCCACGATTCCGCACTAACCTATCTTGAATTCAGGTCTTGAGCAACGCGAACTAGCTCTATGCAATTGCTCTTCAATCGCACACCAGCTCGTCCTCGAAGGTCTTTTCCCATGTGCTCCGCTGCGACCCACTCTTGCTGTAGACATCAAGCTATTGGAGTTTACCAGGATTTTGTTCCTGCACCTCGCCCCCAATGTCACGGCCTGGACGGCTACGCTCGAGTTTTTTCTGGAGGGTAGAGGATATAAGCTCCGTACGAGGGTATGGCATAGAATCAATCCGTTCCTTTCGAGGTGAACTGATCCAAAACTTTCAGGATACTCTTCGACGACGTTATGGTAACGCACTTAAGTGGTTCACGCATTTGGTCAACGAGGTTGCGAAGAGGACAGCCAATGCAGTAGAGAGTGCGCTAGTTTTCCTGGAGAAGAAGGCTAAAGGGTCGTCTATGTTCCCCGCCGGTATGTGGATTCCTATATGCGGTCGCAACGTGTCCGCTCAAGTGACCTCTACTCTCAGCCCCGACAGTCCTTATTTCTTCCCCTCATCCCCTTACCCCTGAGGATGTTCCCTCTGCCCGCGAAATCAGCAATCCTCCTGTCCGGACGTCCGCGTCGACAAACACCGTGCCTGATGCCATGCCCAGTGGCGGTAATTGTCCTCCTGCTTCCCACCAGCGCGACACTGGGGTGGTTGAATCATCTGCTGAATCTTGCGCCCCGGACGTCACATCTCCCGACATCGAGCATGCGCCCAGACCACTTGCTTCTGCTGCTGAATCTGGCAGCCAGGCTGCCACATCTCCTGAACTCGGGCATGCAGCCAGGCCAGGCCAGTACGCCAATGGCGATCGGCCGGGCCGCTATCTGCAATCACGCTGCATTTTATGCTTTGGTGGCAAAACTGGCCATGATCCCTCAGCGACGTATGTGTCATTGCCTTTTGTTCGGTGTGTACTCTAATGTTCCTCGGCAGTGTTGATGTTATAGCTTGCCTAGACGCATGCTTTACGCAGAAGAGACGATCCGGCCTTCGTGATCCTCAGCATATTCATCCATCAAGTGTGTTTCTGTCGGACGCGGAGGTGGCGGACATGGAGGCGACAGTTGAGCGTTTGCGCCCCAGCAGACCTCGCCCGAAGCAAACGTTGGAATTGCCCTCAGACTCCTCGCCGCATTCGAGGAAAGGCAAGCGCAAAAAGACGGAGACCGAAGTCGAAACCGACAAGTGCGAAGGACCCCTGCGGGTCCCGAATTCCGTTCTCGATGGCTGCGAGGCCTCTTTCAAGGCCGCCGACGAGGAACGAGAGAAGGCTAGCACAAAGTTCTTTGACGACACCGGATTAATGGCCATCATGTGCCGTCACGATCGCGTGCTCTGGCTTGCCAACATCACGACAGCGGGCGAACGTCAACATTACGCTCTGGCCCTCCTTCACAAATACTTCCAACATATCCCTACCTCTTATCGTGTCGGTGTTCTGTACGATATCGGCTGCCAGCTTCATCGCAGCTGCTACAAATGGGGATTCTTGCCTGAAGTGAGGGACCGCATCCTGTTTTCAATATCGGTCTTCCATGCGTACAACCATCAATGGCCA